>NW_024070186.1:11681017-11711948 GCF_014754425.2 Oryx dammah | reverse complement strand
TCCTGCTTTTGAGTGTGTCATGTTCCCCGAGTGTGTCCTGCTCCCCGAGTGTGTCCTGCACCTGCGTGTGTCCTGCTCCCAAGTGTGACCTGGCAGTGGGGTCCCCCTCACCCTGGAATGACATGGGATCTGCTCCCTCTGTGCCCTTCCTGCATAGAGACCCCACAGTGTAGAGCCAGAGGAGACCCTGTGGAGGAGGGCAGCCGGCCCGCCACCCAGGCCAAGCCCAGGCTGCAGAGGGAGACCCTGGGAACCCGATCAGGAGCCAGGGCCAGGGGGACCAGCGGCAGGGCCGAGGCTGGGCTCGCTTCCCTCAGCCCGAGGTGTGGGCTGGGGGTATTGTTCAGAATGATCCAGAAGAAGGCAGGAGAAGAAAGGGAAAGAAGCCTGTGTGGAAGCGCACCGGCGGGCGGAGTGTGAACCTGTGATGGGAGCGGAGGGGCAGGCAGGCATGGGGGAGATGGGCCTGTAGGAACAGTGGTGTTTTGGTCAGCAGGAGCAGACACACTGCTCAGTAACAGGCATGGGTCCACCAGGCATCCAGACCAAATGCTGATGTCTGCACCGAGGCAGTGGGCTGAAAGGTTCAGAGATGTGTGACGGCTTGGAAGGGTCTTGTCCGGGGATGGCCCCTGTGGGCATGCGGCCCAGAAGGCACTGAGGGGCTCAGCCTGCAAGCCTGGCAGCCAGGCTGTAGCCACAGCTCAGAAACAGCCCAGGGCCCAGTTTCCACAAGCTTGCAGGTTTCAGGGACCAGGGTGGCACACGCCAAGCAACGTTCCAGGAGTGGGTGGGTCAGGAGGGCAGCCTGGCAGGGCCACGTCCTCATATGGACGAGCACGGTCCTCACCCCAAGCAGGAGGCCCCTGCCCAGGGATGGCAGGGTTGACCTCCTGTGGCCACACTCGTGGCCTGGAGCCCTGTTCAGCAGGAGGAGCCACAGAGCACTCAGCACTCAGACCCCCACAGGGTCCTTGGGGATAGAGTGCCCCCACAGTGCTTGCTGGGTGCTGGGGCTGAGCCCTGAGGCAGAGCTGTTCCTTGTCTGGGTTGGTGGTGGTGGTTTAGTCGCTAAGTTGTGTCCGACACTTGCGACCCCCTGGACTGTAGCCTGCCAGGCTCCTCTGTCCATGGGATTCTCCAGGCAAGAGAAGTGGGTGGGTTTCCATTTCTCCGGGGCTGGCAGGTCTGAAATCCAGCTATGATTTGAGGTTTGCGTGTTCTATAGCCTTTAAACCACCCTGCTTTTAACCTCAAGCCAGGAGGGCACATGCTGTCTAAGAGATGTATGCAGGAGGTCCTGTATGTCCCTGGGGACTGACTGCTCAGGGTACGCACACAGTGACCCCTAGGGAGGGGCTCAGTGTTGCTCTGAGGCAGGGCTTTCCTAGCCCCCAGTCCTGTGTCCCCACATGAGGGGCCACCCACAGCCACCCTGCCATGCTCGCACCTCAGCAGGGGTAGTGCCCTGCCCTGCGGTTGGACTTTTGATTCCGTTCTTTGTACTTGGTTTTAAAAGGATTCACTCTTGTTACAATCAGGTTCTGGTGACTGAGAAACATGTTTCTTCCACTTTTTGAGGTTTAAACACCACATAGCCTCCGGGCAGTGTACTGGGGCCTGTGGGCGATGCCATGGGTCGGGGACTCTCTGCCTGAGCCTGGCTGGTGGGGAGGAAGGGGGCCAGGCCCTGTCCCCTGGCTGTGTCCATGGGGCTGCCTCCAGAAACCTGGCCAGCTGACCACCTGGGCCCAGAACATCACCCCATCCTCATCCCCTGCCCGTCCCGTGAGTGCAGCCCCCAGACACACGAACCCGGCCTGGAGCTGAGGAAACGGGTTAGCGGTGCCAGAACCAGGGGGCCGTGTCCTGTCAGCACCCAGGTGGATGGGGGTGGGGTCTGCTCGGGCAGCACCGTGAGTCCCTCCCTCCCTGCTGTTCAGCCTCAGGTCCTGCTGCTCAGGGGCCCTTGTCTCCCGAAGCTCGTGTGACCCACTTCCTCCCGGCAGAGTGGAGCCCAATGTGCACCCCGTGCAGGGGGCTCTCTGGGGTTGCCCGTGCTGTGTGCAGACTTGGCTTTACAGATCTGCCTTTGTGTTTGGGAGACAGGAACAGAGCCCCCCCGCCCAGCACACGCACCTGGCATTGCGTCCCCCGCTCAGCTCAGAGGAGAACAAGCCGGCCGTTGCAGGGAAAGGACCATGCGGGCTGTGCAGAGATGCAGGATTAACGGGCATCCGAGGATTAAAGTCAGGGGATTAATCCCAGCCGGAGCATCAGTGTTGGGGGCAGGGACTCACAGTTGGCGATTCTGCCCATGCACAGCTCTCATCTGAAGCCCGGGTGACCCTGGGTCTTTTTAGGAAACAGAAGCCACCCTTTCGATCAGGGGATCCTAGTTAACACCTAAGGCTCCCTCACCCAGGAGAGGGCCCAGCTCCCAGGGCAGGGGGTAGGTGGGGGCCGAGTCCTCACATTTCTGGTCCCTCCTTCTCCCCCGGGGACCCCTGCCTCTCAGCAGGGCCTGCGGGCTCCCTGCTCCGAGGAAGCAAGGTTTGCTCCCACCCTCCCCGCCTGCTCCCCAGGGTCCTGACGGGATCCTGGGTGGGGCAATCCTGCAGCCCAGGGAGGCCGACCTCCTCGTGTGACTAGTGGGGAGGCAGGCCCCCCAGGACATGCCCCACCTTCTCGGAGCCTGGAGAGGAGACAGGGTTCTGGGGATGCTTTCTGGGCAAATCATGGGCTGGTCAGCCCACCTTCTGCCCAGAGAGCAACCCTGGGGAGGGGTCAGGGGCTCTCTTTGAGCCCCTGGTTCCTAAGTGGAGGAGGCTGTTCCTCTCAGGAATGAGGCCATGCCTTGGTCTCACCTTGTGACGTCGACCAGCCTGCCCTGCACCCAGCTTTTTCCTTCATAACTTTTGGGTTTCATTCTCCTTAAAAATCTCAAGAGCTCAGCTGACCTTGGCCTCCTTTGCTTTTCACACTAACAGAGCTACATCCTTTCTTTTGTTATGTTTATCTAAAATTATTCCCCCATTCCCACATTTTTATTGATATAAATGACCATCAGTGTCCTTGCGTTGTAATGAAAGCTGGAATTAAGAGCTCTGTGCCCCAGGGCACAAGCTCAAGACCAGGGCTTTCTTTGTTTGGGTAGATGCCCCCAACGTCCTGAGGACCTCTTCTCCTGTCCCTGTGCTGCCGGTGCCTCCCAGCACCTGCCTGGGGGATGAGTCCCAGTTCTTCACTGCCTAGCTCATCCTGGCCCCCTACCCCTAACCCCGCCCTCCTAGCTGGTCTGTGAAATGGAGGGAGGGGCCCCTCCCAGTGGGGCTGCGGAAGGACTGTGCCTGGCACACGGTAAACGTGGTATCAGCTTTAGGTATCGCTGGTTAGTGTTCGTTTGATTGTTTGATGTGTTGATCCTGTGACCCAACCATGGCACCCAACTCCCCACAGTGAGTCCCCATCTGTCCCAGGAGAGGACCTCGCCGAGGTGCAGTATCGCGATCGGTAGTCGTCCCATGTTACAACCGGTTTGCTCTTCTTTGACTCAGAATCTCTAGCTGAACAGAGGCTGGAACTGCTGGCTTGCAGCACACACATGGCCAGCCCATGGCAGGCCTGGCTCCCCGGCCAGGGCCTGGCGGCCTGGGTGGCCATGGCTGTGCACCCCTCTGAGGTTCCAAGGGCTCCACCTTGGCTGCCCCTCTAGGTGCTGTGCTCTGCGCCCAGCTGTTTGTGAGGTCCTGGGTGGACACACACACACACACACTTGCAGGGACCTGTTGCTGGACAGTGAGGTCAATAAGCATGGCTCTGTCCCCTTCCCCCCGCCCCCGTCCAGTCCTCTCCCGCCGGCCTCCATCTGATGTGCTGAGCCAGGTCATAGGACATCAGAAAACTCAAGCTGAGGGTGGACCCAGGCCTGTGGAGCACCAAGTCCAGCAGATGTGAGCCCAGGCTTTGCATGCTCCTGCCCTCGTCGGCTACTTCTCCCAGCTCAGCCTGCCCACCCCTGGCTCCGGGGTCTCAGACAGCCCTGTCCAGGGCACAGATAGGAGGGAGGTCGCCCAGGCCCCCCAGGCCCCTCAGTGCAGAAGAAACATGGGAACCTGCCCCAGCTTCTCGACCCTCACATCTCCTGGCCCAGAGACCACGACAACCCTCCTGCTCATTGTCCCAGAAGAGGTCCTTTCTGCTCTCTGACCGACTGGAACGGATGGCCGAGGGGTGGGATGGGGACCGAACATGGACTCAGCCTTTGGGACAGCCAGCTGTCCAGCCTGCAGGCCGTTTCTCCCTAGACTGACCCCTCGAGGGCAGTGGCTGCCTCCTGATTCTGCATCCCCAGCGCAGGCCCCAGATGGACACTGAGCGTTAAACTGAAGACCCTGCCGTGGTCGGCCTCCAGCTGTGGCCAGAGAGTCGGGGCGCAGGTAAAGTGTGGGGACAGACCAAGCACGAGCTGTGTGCAGTGCCAGGCACATGAAGACGCTGGGCTCCTACAGCCACGGCCTCAGGAGAGTCAAGTCCACATGCAGGCCTCACCACAGGACCAGAGGCAGGGCCCAGGGAGTCTGCTCTCCCCGCGGCAGATGTGATCAGTGTCTGATGTGATTGGAACGTGTGTGACCCATGCGACCTGATGTAGGTGACACCCTGGACCCTGGGCACTTCCCCAGATGTGGGACGGGAGTGTGGGCATTGTGGGTGAGGTCCACACCTTCCTGGAAGAGGAGAGACCCTGCTCCATGGCCTCTAGAGCAGGGACAGCGGTGAGCATGCAGCCCAGCCCGACGCCTTTGTCTCTCTGGACACTTGAGTGATGAGCTGGCAGACTGTGTGCAGTAAGGTTGCGTTGGCCTGAACATCTTTCTAATGTTAACTGAGACCAGAAAGAACATTTTCCTGCAGAAACCTCCCTCCTCTGCGGCCTCAAGGATGAGCTCTGCACTGTGAGCCTCCAGGGACAGAGAGCAGCCAAGAAGCTCTGTGGGTCTGTGCTGTCCCGGCCTCTAGCAGCTTGATGGGGCAGTGAGCTGTTAAACAAGATAAATCAGATCTGCGCCCACCCCCACCCAGGTCCCTCCACAGTCTCCCCAGTACAGCTGAGGCCCTGGGCGCAGCCCAAGACGGAGCACAGCTCACTGGACCGGCAGAGCACCGAGTGCTCACGGCAGCCACGCAGCCTCAGCTGGCGCCTGGCAGGCGGAACTCCGGCAGCTCCGTCTCTGGGTGGGAATTCCTCTATTGCGGACTGCGGGCTGCCGTGAACGGCCTCTGCTTTAACATCCAAATCTCCGACCCTCCGCCCCAAGAGCATGCCTCAGGACTCGGAATTCACCCCCCACTTTCCGACTTGACCTCTTCCCCTCATATCTGAAACGGACTCGGTGTATGTCTGACGAGCGTCAGTAGTGCCTGGGCTGGTGGTGTGGAGCCTGAACTCTGGACCAGTTTGTGGTCACCCCGTTTCGTGGGGCTCATATGTGAGACAGGGCCAGACTGGCCCCATGTTAGGACGTGTTAGGATGGGGCACACTGGCTGCTGCTTCTGCTATCGCTGCTACACGTCGCCTGAGGATGGCGTTACGGTGCTAGGATTCTTTTACTTTAAATATTCTAAAAGAGAAGAACTGGAAAATTTGTTTCTTCAGAATTTCACTATATACTGCTGCTGCTAAGTCGCTTCAGTCGTGTCCGACTCTGTGCGACCCCATAGACGGCAGCCCACCAGGCTCCCCTGTCCCTGGGATTCTCCAGGCAAGAACACTGGAGTGGGTTGCCATTTCCTTCTCCAATGCATGAAAGTGAAAAGTGAAAGTGAAGTTGCTCAGTTGTGTCCGACTCTGCAACCCCATGGATGGCACCCCACCAGGCTCCTCTGTCCATGGGATTTTCCAGGCAAGAGTACTGGAGTGGGGTGCCATTGTTACTATATACTACTGGTTATAAATAGATTTTGCCCACTGAGTCAATATAAGAGATCTGAAGAGGTTTGGGTTCTAGAGTGCTGGAGTAAGAAACAACTATCAATACCAACTCACTTCAGAGTTAGTGGTGAAAGACTGGTGCTTCCCCTAAAATCACGAAGACAGGATGTCTGCTCTCACCACGCCTGTGAACAGAGGACGCAAGTTCTAGCCCATTCAACGTGACAAGAAAAGAAAAGGCATACAAATCAGAAAGGAAGAAACAGTTCCTCTTTGTAAGTAACACTGTTGTCTACCTTGTAAATTCCATTATGCTACCAAAAAAACTCCGGAAACTGATGGTAATGAGCAAGTTCACTTGTTAAGAATGCAGGACCTACATACAGAAGTCAGTTCTATTCTATACACCACCAGTGAACAATCAGAAACCAGAGTTCAAGATGCACCATTTACAAGAACTCCAAAAAGTTAGATAACTTGCTATATGTCTTTAAAAATATGCACAGGATTTATATGCTGAAAACTAGAAAATACTGACGAAAGGAATCAAAGACCTGAGGCAGAGCCCTCCATGTTCACAGCAGGGACTCTCAATGTTGCGGAGCTCAGGCCTCCCAGGGGGTCTGAGGGTGTGATGCCTCTCCGGTCAGATACCCAGTGGGACGTGTGTAGATGCACGCAAGACGATTTTTAAATATGCGAAAACACAAATGAACTCATGAAACCAAGAGAGTTTTGAAAAAGATTGAAATTGGAGCAACTTTAAGTCGCCATAATGCTACAGTTATCCAGACACGGTGGTGCTGGTGGGTAGGTCGGCATTTACATAAACAGGATACGACCCGGAATACACCACATACATGGGGACAACTGATTTTGACAAAGATAATAAAGCAGTTTATTACAGAAAGGACGGTCTTTACAAAAAGTGGTGTAGAAGCAAATGGACGATGCATAAAACAAAGAAAAAATAAAAACCTCGGCAAACTTCACATCTTACATAAAATTAACTCAAAATGGATCAAATCTCTAAATGCAAAATCTAAAACTATAACCTATTTAGGAGAAAATACAAGAGAAAAGCACTCATTCATAAAATATAAAAGTGTTAAATGTCATAAAAGATAAAATTGAGAATTTGTGCTTCATCACAGTTAGAAGTATTTGCTGCCTGGAAGATCCTGTTAAGATATGAAAAGACAAAGCAAAGCCTCAGAGTTGATCGTCATCAAGCACGTCCAGTGAGGGGCAGTGTCCTGGGCCATCGGGGCAGCTCTTTTAGCCTCCACAGAAGGAAAGGAGGATAGTGCAGTTGCAGGACAGACAGCAGACCGGTGAGCACTTCTCCCAGCAGGCTGGTGAGGTAAGAGGCATGCACCTGGGCGGGTGTCTGGGAGAAAACAGAGTCAGCCACAAGGAGACATCACCACCGTCTCTGCAGATGGCCAAAGTGACACGCTGACACCCCCAAGTGCTGGCACGGTCTCCCAGAACCAGATCTGTCTCACCCTCGGGGCAGGCGGGGTTGGGGTGGAAAACGGTTTGCCGGCTTCCTACAAAGTGAAAAGAAGTGAAAGTCGCTCAGTCATGTCCGACTCTTTGCGACCCCATGGACTGTACAGTCCATGGAATTCTCCAGGCCGAAGTTAAATGTACACTTAATGTACTGTTCAGTAATAGCCCTGGGTATCTATCACAGAAAAATGCAACCTTGTGTTCATATAACAACAAGCATGTGCTGCTTTATTTGTAACCCACCTAAGCTGAAGTCCACCCGATGTCCTTCCTGGGGGAGCTGGACACACAGTCCTGTGCAGTGTGCAGTGGGTGCTGCCCAGTCACCATGACTGACGGGCCTCCGTTACCTGAAGCAGCATCGTTAGGCTGAGTGCCTTTGTCTGGTTGGATTTCCATGACGTTCTTGAGATGATAAAGTTGTAGCAATGTAGAGCAGACTGGGCTTTCCCAGGGCTGGGACTGAGGAGAGTAAGTGGTTGCAAACTGCCCACTGGACTGTCTACATGACCCTGCTCATGTGGGCAGTTAGGGAAATCTGTATGTGTGACAAGATTTCAGAGAGCCACACACCAACAAGGGTGTGTAGGATCCCATGCTGTTTAGTTACTAATGTCTGACCAATGTCCATTACTGGTTTTGATAATGTACTGCAGTTACATCAGACAGAAGCTGAGTGAATGGGCCATGGAAGCTCTGTATTATTTTTGCAGCTACTCATGGATCTAAAATTATTTTAGAAGTACACAACACACACGTGTAATACACATATACAGACATGAGAGTTGACAGTTATTACACCTAAACATAAAAAGTAAATTCTGGGAACAGATTGATTAAAAGTAAGAGACGATCAGAGTGGAGAGAAAAGCACAATCAGTCTATGTGCAGCCAGCAAGACACCAACGTGGGATATATAAAGCTCCTGGCAGCCTGGCTGAAAGATACGTCATGTGAACACTGATCAAGACCAGCCTGTGGTGGCTGCACTAATGTGAGATGAAGCAGGCTTCTGGACGAGGTGGCAACCAGGGTTCGAGAGATGCTGCATGAATATGAAACGGTCAGTTCTCTAGGAAGACACGTCCGGCCCAAATGTACATACAGCACTTAACAGAGCCTCACATCCGCCCCGAATGTACATACACTGCTTGACAGAGCCTCCAAACACAGAACAAAACCTGGTAGGACAAGCAGGGGCACAGTCACAGCTGTAGCTGGAGATCCAGGTCCCCTCTCAGTGACCGAGAGGGCAGTGGCCTTGCAGGACAGTATAGCTGGCCACCAAGGGACATGGCTCATGGGCATACAAGGTGGTCTCGAGGTAGACTATGCTATGTATGAAAATAAAAGCCCCGCAAATTGAAAACAGTTGAAATCACAAGAAATATATGTTCTGACCAGAGTGTAATTGAACTAGAAATCAATAACCAAAGATACAAAATTTCCTAAATACTTGAAAATCAAAGCACAGTGCTGTAAATGATGTGCTGGCCAAAGAGGAGGCAGCAGAAGAATGTAGGAAGTACTTGGGAGATAATGTATACAGTACACGCAAGTCTCTACATTCTTGGGATTCAAGGGAGTCAGCACCTCCAGAGACCTACGCATGAAATGCTAACACGGGAAACGTTTACAGGCAGTTATTCAAGCTTTTACCTTAAGAAACTAAGGAAAGAAGAGGCAAGCAGGAGGGAGGAAATGATCAAAGCAAGACCAGAAACCCATGAAACTGAAAACAAACTCAGGTTTCCTCATTGGAGCCACTCAGAAGAAGGGAGAATGTGGAGGCGGGTGGTGCTCCCCTTGGACCAGGGACCTGGGGCAGCTCTGCTTCCTAAACTTTTGTGCAGCCTTCTGTTGGCTCCTTCAGGAGTGCTTCCTCTGCCCTCTTCTGGGAACTGGGGGGCTTGCAAACCAACCGGAGCCTGGGAAGGAGGAGGGAACAGGTCCCCCTCTGGCTGTGTAGGCAGAGTCCCCTGTCCTGTCCTGACTCTACCTGGAGGCATGGCCTTGTCCTGCCCTCCCCACCTGTGTCCCCAGGAAGCTCCCACCCATTACCCAACAGACCCCTGGTGAGCAAGTGAATGAATAAGGGAGCAGACAGGAGGGAAGGAAACACCATCTTGGACACCCACACGCACCAGTTCAGAGTTCAGAAATCACCAAGTTCTGTTCCAGAATGTCCTGTGAGGCCTAGAAATGGGCTGGACTCAGCATCCACCGTCTGCATCATCTGCCTTTGAGTGAGCACTGCGTGGGCTCCTGCTCACGACAGCCTGGACTGGAGCTGGGAACAGAGGGTTCTGTGTTGAATGTCAGAGAGAAGCGTGTCCTCCACCAGCAGGCCAGGGCTGTGGGGGCCGAGGCACGGGAGGCAGTTGCTGGCAGTCAGGGGTGCAGATGAGGGCCTGTAGGGAGCACCCTTGGGGAAAGGCCCTAGCCGGGCTGGCTGGAGTCAGCCTGTCTCAGGAAGGGAGACCCTGAGGCTAGGGAAGGATGGCAGAGCAGGGACCAAGGCAGGCTGTGATCTGCTCATTTCTCTAATTTTATCATTTCAACCATGTTGAGTCAGTGGAATTGCACAGTATGTGACCTTGGGGACTGGCCTTTTTCACACAGCATAATTCTTCCAGCTCCCCACCCCCGATTGCTGAGGGCATGGGGCAGTTGGTGCCACCTCCTGGAGGAACAGGGTCCGTTGCGGTCTCGCTGCAGGGATGCCCCGTGACTGTGGCACCACCCACTAGATTAGGTGCTGGGTCCTGCTTTGGGCAATTACTAGTACCATGAACTCACATTCAGGCTTTTGTGAGGACACTGGTCTTCCCTGCTCTGTACTGAATCCCAGCTCGAATGGTAGACGCATGTTTACTGTTCCAGGGGACCAGGCCACTCTCCGCAGCACCTGCGTGGCCTGCTGGTGGCTCCACACCCTCACCGGCGGAGCTGGTGTGGCCACTGCCGTTTATTTAGTCACGGTGATGGGTGAATGGTGGTTCCTCCTGGGCAGTAATTTGCATCTCCCTGGTGGTTAATGACACGAACATCTATCCTCTTTGGTGAAATGTCCTTGTCTTTTGCCCATTTTCTAATTGGACTGCTTGTTTTCCACTGTTGAGTCTGATCCCTGCGTATGCTTTAAACTAGTTTCATGTCAGACATGCAGCTTGCAAATATTCTCTCCCCGACTGTAGCTTGTCTCTTCATCCTCCCTACATATTCTTTGGCAAACAAAGGTCTTTAGTTTTGACACATCTCATTTATCAGGCCTCCCTTTGGAATATCATGCTGTTAGTGTCAAGTCTAAGAATTCTGCCTTACCCTGGACCCCGAGGGTTTTTTCTTTTTTTTCTAAAAGTTTTATAGCTTTATATTTTTCATTTAAATCTGTTTTCTATTTTGAGTTGATTTTTATGCAAGGGATGACTTCTAGGTCAGAGTCCATTTTTGCCTCCAGTGTTCAGTTGCTCCAGCCCTGCATGTTGAAAAGCTGTCTTTCCTCCATTGAACTCTATTCACATCTTCATTAGACATCAGCCGGGAACATCCGTGTGGGCCTGTTTCTGGATTCTGTGCTCTGTCCCTGCTCCGTTGATTCCCTCTGCCGATACCACAGCCTTGATCGTGGCAGCTGTTGAGGAAACCAACTCCTCCTACTTTATTTTCCTTTGTCAGAAAATTGTTTTAACTATTCTAGCTCCTTTCCCTTTCCATACAAATTTTACAGTGGCTTGTCTGTATCTATGAAATTCTTGCTGGAGTTTTAATAGGAATTATGTTAAAGTCGTACATCATCTCAGAGACATCTTTACTGTGATGAGTCTTGTGATCTGTAAACACATTCTGTATCTCCATGTATTTAGATCTTTTATTTCTTTCATCAGCATTTTGTAGTTCTTAGCATATAAGTCCTACACATGTTTTGCTAGATTAACACCTGTGTGTGTGTGTGTGTGTGTGTGTGTGTGTTATTTGCTCAGTTGTGTCTGACTCTTTTGCAACACAATGGACTATAGCCCTCCAGGCTCCTCTGTCCATGGGATTCTCCAGGCAAGAATACTGAAGTGGGTTGCCGTTCCCTTCTCCAGGGGATCTTCCCGACCCGGGGATTGAACCCAAGTTTCCCGCATTTGCAGGCTGATTCTTTACCGTCTGAGCCACCAGGCATCGGAACAGCTTTATTTTTTTCCTTCTGATCAGGTTCCTCTCGTCACCTTTTCTGCCTTGTGGTGGTGGCTGAACCCCTTAGACTGTGTAAGTCACAGTGGGGAGAGGAGAGGAGACATCCGTGCCCTGTTCTAAGTGACAGGATTCAACTCAAGTGTGATGTTGGACACAGGTCTTTGGAGATGCTGTTTATCGAGTTGAGGAAGTTACCTTCTATTCCTGTATTTTTTACTGAGAGTTTTTATCACCAGTGGGTGTTGAATTTTGTCAAGTGCCTTTCTGCATATGATCAAGTGATATTTCTTCTCTAGTTTGTTGATATGATTAATTTCACAAGTTGATTTTTGAATACTGTACCAGCCTTGAGTCACTGGAAGAATGGTAATGTATATTTCTTTCTGCGTAGTGATGAATTCTGTTTACCACTGTCTTTATAGGATTTTTACACCAGTATATTTGAGGGCAGTTTTCTCCTTTTGTACTGTCCCTTGTACCATCTTTTCTACTGACTTTCGTGCCAGGCTCATGCTAGCTTCATCAAGTAGATTGGGAAATGTTTCTCTTCTCCTCTGTTTTCTGAAGTAGATTTTGTAGAACTGGGATTAACTCTTGAAACCGTTGGTAAAATCTCCAGTGAAATGCTTTGAATTTGGAGATTTCTTTCAGGAGGCTTTCAAGATTATGAAGCCAGTTTCCTCAGCTGCTAGGTAGGGCTATTCAGATGATCTATTTCATGTTAGGTGAGTTGTGCCAGTCTCCCTTTCTCAAAGAGCAAGCCAGTTAACCTGGGTCGGTTTGTTCACGTGGCCTTGTTCCTAGCGCTTTGTTAGCCCTTTGATGTATGCGGGGTTCTTAGCTATAGCTTCTGTTTCACTCCTTATAGTGGCGTTTTGTCTTGTCTTCTTTTTTTCTCCGTCACGCTAGAAGTCTGTCAGGTTTATTAACCTTTTAAAAGAATCAGCTCTTTATTTGATTGATTTCTTTAGTTTCCCTGTTTCCAATTTTAATTATTTCTACATTATTTCTTCCTTCTGTTTACTTGGATTTATTTTGTTCTTATTCTAGATTCTTAAAATGAGAGGTTAGATTATTGATTTAAGACTTTTTATTTTTTTTTCTGATATGTATTTTGTGCCATAAATTTCCCTCTAGGCACTGCTTTGTGTTTTACAAATTTTGGTATATTGTATTTTTTCAGGTATATGTATTTTATTCAGGCATAGGGCTTCCCTGATAGTTCAGACAGTAAAGAATCTGCCTGTAATGCAGGATACCCGGGTTCAATCCCTGGGTCAGGAAGATCCCCTGGAAAAGGGAATGGCTATCCACTCCAGTACTGCCTGGAGAATTCCATGGACAGAGGAGCCTGGTGGCCTACAGTCCACAGGGTTGCAAAGAGTCAGACACAACTGAGTGACTAACACACACACACACAGACACACATGATACATTCAGGTCAACATGTTTTTATAATCCTTGAGACTGCCTCTTTGACCCAAGGATTACTTCAGTGGTATTGTTTTAGTTTTTGTGTGCTTGGAGACTTTTCTGCTATTTCTGTGATTGATTTCTCATTGGATTCCTTTGTGATCTGAGAACATGCCATATGATTTCGATCCTTTTAAATCTGCTGAGGTTTGCTTTATGGCCAAGGGTGTGTTCTGCACTGGTGTGTGTCCTGTATGACCTGCTGGTCCCAGGCGTGCTGTGGATGTTGACTAGGTCCGGTTGATTGATGGTGTGAGTTCCATGTCCCTACTGATTTCCACCCAGCTGTTCTTTCAGCTGTCGAGATGGTACTGAAATCTTCAGCTGTAACTGTGAATTTCTACATTTTTCCTTTCAGTTCTGTTAGTTT
The DNA here is from genome assembly GCF_014754425.2 of Oryx dammah. NCBI lineage: Eukaryota > Metazoa > Chordata > Mammalia > Artiodactyla > Bovidae > Oryx > Oryx dammah. The sequence goes on along the minus strand of NW_024070186.1, from coordinate 11,698,469 downwards.
GTGCTTCACATATTTTACCATCCTAGCGTTTGATTCATATGCTATCAGGACTGCTTGCTGTGCTTCTTCATGGACAGTCTCATCATTATATAGTGCCTCTCTCCACCTTCCCTGGTGGCTCAGACGGTAAAGCGTCCACCTACAATGCTGGAGACCAGGGTTCAATCCCTGGGTTGGGAAGATCCGCTGGAGAAGGAAATGGCAATCCACTCCAGTGCTATTGCCTGGAAAATCCCATGGACAGAGGAGCCTGATAGGTTACAGTCCATGGGGTCGCAAAGAGTTGGACACGACAGTGATTTCACTTTCACTTTCACTTTCTCTCCACCTTTGATGATTTTCAGTGCTCTGGACCCAGTTTTATCTGACACTCATATAGCCACTCCTGCTTTCCTCTGATTAGTGGTTGCATGACACATCTTTCCCATGAGTTTATTTTCAGTCTGTTTGCATCTTTGTAACTGAAGTGAATGAATTTTTTATCGACAGCATATGAGTGACTCATTTTTCCTAGTTCTCTCTGCCATTCTGTTTTCTTTATTGGTAAATTTAGACTATTTGGACTTCCCTGGTGGCTCAGACGGTAAAAGCATCTGCCTATAATGCAGGGGACCCGGGTTCGATCCCTGGGTCAGGAAGATCCCCTGGAGAAGGAAATGGCACCCACTCCAGTATTCTTGCCTGGAAAATCCCATGGATGGGGGAGCCTGGTGGGCTTCAGTCCACAGGGTTGCAAAGAGTCGGACACAACTGAGCGACTTCACTTTCACTTTCACTTTAGACTATTTACATTTAATGTAGTTATTGAGAGGTTAGAACTTAAGTTAGCTATTTTATTTTTTGTTTTCTGTTTGTTCTCCCTGTTTGTTTCTCTGTTTCCTTATCTCCTGCCTTCCTGTGGGTAACTCAACATTTTTAATGATTCTATTTTGATTTATTGATAGTATTCTTGAGTATCCCCTTTGTGGCTCTTCAGTGATTGCCTAGGTATTGCATTATATGTGTATAATTAATAGGTTCTGCTCATGGAAGGAGGCATTGCCCCCACTTCCTCACCTACCTCCCATCACCCAACTTCCAACTCACTGCCCCTGGTGATTTCTTTCACAAAGGAGAAGAGCAGACCCTGGGTTCTGTGGCTAGTTGGTTCCTATTGCTGGCAGCCTCCCAGAATTCCTGGCAGATGGAAGGAGCGGAGAGTTGGGTGGGAATTAGGACCGGTGGCTCCCAAACACGGCTTTGCTCGAGAGGAGTCCGGAGAACCGTAACTGCAGCCTCTGGAACCACCTGGGTTTTCTGAGTCAGGCCCCGAGGAGCGGCACACGCACCTTGCTCAGTGCGAATGCCTCCTTGTTCTGCCACCACAGATGCTCTGGTGCCATCACCATAGGAGGCCAGGTGAGCCCTGGGCCAGCAGGGAGCCCTGGGATGCCGGTGAGGGGATCTCCTTTCCCAGCCGTGAGCCTCATAGCTCCACCCCCTTCCTGGGATGGGACGGCCTGTGTACCGGCTGCCTCGGGGGCATTCCGGCATTCCGGTCAACAGTCCTTCTTAGTGCTTCCCCAGGAGTGCGCCCAGCCCCAGTTGCTGCCTGGGGTCTCATGCTGACTGGGGACTGCCTCAGGGGGCCCCACACTGGGGGAGGGGATTTCCCTGGTGAGCCCTGCTCTGTGGGCCCAGCCCTCCTCCAGTTCCTCTGGCTCCTGTGTCATGATAAGGGTTTCCTGACAGGCTCTTCCTCCCTGTTTACTCCCCTTTTTAGGACAGCACAATGCCTGGAGCTTAGTCATGGCCAGGGAATATGTGTTGAATTAACAAAGTTATTAATTACCAGTTTCCTACAAGGCGAATTTCAATCTGCATCTTGCATGTATGCATTCCTGGAGGAAGGAGCAGGGGCGAGAGCAGCTGGCACTGGTCTGGGCACTGGCCTTTGACACATGTCCTCTGTCATACCCAGAGGTATGACACACTCCCAGCAGGGAGAAGCCCCAGTGGCTCTGCCGGGCGGTGTCCCTGGAGGGGCCATCAGCAGGCTTTCTCGGGTGCCTTCCCACTGGGGGTGGCTGCTCAGCGACAGGATCATCCTCTGCGGTGACCAGCTCTGTGGCATCACATGTAACTTCACCCTCCTGCTGGCCTCCTAAAGGCAGCTTCAGGTGTTCACCCAGAGCCACCCACCCCCTGACGCTGACTTCTGAAATCCATCAGAGTTTTAAGTGAAATGTAAGTGAATGCATTTTACACGCGGGAACAGTACTGCGGTGATGACAGAGTTCCAGTGAATGGCCCTTACGTGCTCACTTCCTGAATGTGCCTCTCTGGCCTGCTTCCTCCTTGGACGTGGAGCAGTTGGCATGGGCAAGTGCAGGCTGGAAAGCTCCGCTGGGCAGACGGGGACAGCGGAGGGGAGAGAGGAACGTAGGGGCAGCTGCAAGCCCCCTGCTCCCCATGTGTGTCCTGTGATGGGAAAAGAGTCCAGTCACACAAAAGCCTGGGATCTGCTTGGAAACTGCTGGGACTCTGTCCTCCGCCCTGACCTGCCCAGTCCTGAGTGTGGGGATGTGCCGGGCTCAGCGGGCTCAGCAGCCTGGACCAGCCATGGGCGAAAGTGGGGCTGCATCTGCCCACCCAGGGTCCCCTCAGCCTCTCCCCCAGCCCCCAAACCCTACTCTGGGAGACAGTCAGCGCTGGGGACCCCTCCCCCTGACTTGGAAATGGCTGCTGGATGCGCTCCTCGGCCCTGGGCACACACCCAGCTGTGGCCCCAGCGTCCTCGAAAGAAGGACACATGAGTGTGTGAGATGTCCTGTGGGCACAGGCTCGCAGTCCCAGGAAACTTGCCCCACCCCCACCCCCCAGTTCTCCCAGCCTGGTATCAAGAAAGACCAGGGGACCTCTCACAGGCGGACGGAGCACCCCAATGACCTGGGTGCAGGGCCCACAGCAGGGCAGCCCGAGCCCTGCCTCGGACACCACAGACATGGAGTGTCCCTACCCCATGCTGGGCGACCCCACCGGTGATGCTGGGAGCTATGCTGGGCGCCACAGGCTTTCTGTACAGGAGGGGCCGGAGCAAACGTGAGACTGGTTGAGGGGGGCATGCAGTGGGTTCCAATTGCCAGCCAGCCTTGTCCCTGGAGTCACCCTTTCCTTAACTCTGGCTCAGGCTTTGCGTCAGGGGCCAAGGTGACACCTGTCCCCGAGCAGAGGAGCAAAGCAAAGCGGTCAAAGTGGATTTGTGTCTCCTGAGCACTGGGTGGGGGTTGATTTGGACAATTTCCTTACAGTTGGGACTGACCTGAGGAGGTGCCCCGGCCACGCTGAGGGTCCACATCCCAGGCTGGGAGGAGCCACATGGTTTGGAGACAGGGTCAGGCCTCAGGCTCGTCCAAGGCAGCACTGGGATCTCCTTCACCCTGTGTGGCGGGGTGTGGGCTGTGCTGCCCCGGGAGTGACCGGGCGCCTCTGGGTACTCACCCCGTGACCACATGGCCAGAGCTCTTGTCACCGTCATATGGCGTCAGGGTGACCTTTCCTGCCCAGCCCTCGACCCAGAAAGGACGACAGTTACACAACCCAGGCATGGGCACTGACGTCCCTGTGACTGCAGCCTGTGTTCGGGAAGTTGAGTGCGTCCGGTGGAGACGTGGGGGGCAGGGAAGAGCACCCAGGCTGCGTTTCTGGAGGTGACATGGCGGAGCTGAGATGACACACGTGCTGGATGTCCTGGGGGCGTGCAGGGCGGCAGGCAAGTGAGTATGAGACAGGAGCAGAGCCTCGGAGGTGAGCCTAGGGACCAGGCTGCGGCCCGGCATGCCTGCAGGGGTCCTTCACCGCGCAGGGCAGAAAATGTGCTTGCAAAACACAGCTGCAGTTTTCCCAATTTGATAGACATTCTAAGACCACAGATCTAAGAAGTTCAGTGAGGCCCCAAGAACCCAAAACACAAAACGCATCATAATCAAAACCAGTGACAAAGAGAAGCGCCTTTAAATATGCTCGAGAGGAGGGCTTTCCTTTCAAAGGACAAGGGGAGACTGCAACGGACCCTCCCCTCGGACAGTGTGCAGGTCGGGTGGCAGAGAGCCCTGCCCACCTGGGATACTGCGCCAGACGAAACAGGCTTCCAGAGATGGCGGCGTAAAGCTGTCCAGAGGCTCCAGAGCTGAGAATACATTCCCAGCAGACCCGCCCGACCAGATACATGGGGGGATTCTTACGGCAGAAGGAAAATGATAGCATGGCCACGCGGGTGAGCGTGAGAGACATTTTTATTATTATCCAAATCCCTTTAAAAGGGAGTTGACTGCTTGCAGTTAAAGTGCTGTGGGATCTATAACAGACGTGTGGCAGTAACAGTGCAGAGGCCTAAAGAGGCAGGCACCGTGCTGTGGGGTTGTCCTGCGCCTGTCTGGCGGTGAGGCCGCAGCCCACGGACTGAATCAGATCCGGCGTCTGTGCACAAGCCCTGAAGCCGCCCCCTGGATGAAAAGACCCAGAGTGGTGACTGGTAAGAGAACAAAGGAGATGAGGTGGAATCATAACGGGTATGCCATTAATCCAAAATGTGGCAGAGGAAAAGTGGATCCAGGGAACAAAGGACAGATGGGGTGATAGACTAAAGTCCCCCGCAGCAACAGTCACGCGAACGGTCTCAACACCCCCAGTTAAAAGGCACATCATCAAGAAAGATAAAAAATAAGGACCAACTATATGCTGCCCACAAGAAACTCATTTTGAATATAAAGACACAAATGGAAAATAAGAGATGGAAGAAGAGACTCCATGCTAACACTAGTAATTAGTAAGATCAGGTGCCTATGTTAATAACAAAGTAAGTTTTGGAGTCAAGAATATTACCAGAGATAAAGGAGGATCTCTCGTCATGATCCAGGGGTCACTTCATCCACAGAACATAACCGTACTAAAGGTTACAATGCTAATGATGGAGCCTAAAATACACGAAGCAAAAAAAAGCTAGAACTGCAGGAGAAACAGACGAACCCACGCTCACAGTCAGAGATGCCAAGATCCCTGCTCGGCGATGGACAGAACATCGCCATCGTCCTTGCTCTGATCGAGTCTGTGGAACACTCCACCCAGGTCAAGATTGCTGTTCGGCGATGGACAGAAGAGTGTTGCAGTCATACTGGCTTTATGTGGAACAGCTCACCAGGCACACAGACCAGAGATAGACCACATTCTGGCCCATAAGCAAGTCCTTGATAAACTTAGAATATCTCAAGTATCACAAGACATGCCCTCCAAGCATAACAGAATTAAATTAGAAATCAATAGAACACCATCTAGAAAATCTCCAAATATTTGAAAATTCAGTAACACATTTCAAAATATCTCATGAATCAAAAAAAGAAATCATAAGAGAAATTTGAAAGTATGTTCCCATGAGTGGACAAAGAGCATAAATATAAAAATTTGGGGGAGGCAGCTAAAGCCACATGCAGAGAGCCATTTATAGAACAAACCTTTAGGGAAAAAGTCAGACTTTGAGTCCATGCCATTACCTTCTTTCTAAAGATACTAGAAAGGGCTTCCCAGGTGGCTCAGTGGTGAAGAATCCGCCTGCCAGTGCCGGAGTTGCAGGAGAGATGGGTTCGATCCCTGGGCCAGGAAGATCCCCTGGAGGAGGAAATGGCAACCCGCTCCAGTATTCTTGCCTGGAAAATCCCACTGTCGGAGGAGACTGGTGGGCTACCATCCATGCTGGTGCAGAGTCAGACACGACTGAGCAAGTGAGCACACGCGCAAGGACACTAGAAAAGAGGAGTAAATGGAACCCTGCCCACCATGTGCACAACCTCAGGCCCAAGCAGAACTTGAAGAGAGAGCCAGGATGAGGGTGTCCGTCAGAAATCGGGTGCCCTGGGCGGGGGTGCAGGGTGAGACCTGGACTCAGGCGTCATGGGTGGTGTTAGCACAAAGCAGCATTTAGACCACTGCTGGACAGGCTTCCAGCGGGGGACGAGAAGAGGGCCCTGCCAGGCCTGATGGGGGCCATATCTGCTTCTCCTCTTCCTCTCATCAAATGGAATTAAATGCATTAAATCCCCAGCGTGGGGAGGACGAAAGGAGGGGTTCTTGTCAGGATCTACCAGTTTCTGAGCACCCAGCGCAGGGAGAGCTCTCTGATGAACCAGGCGTCCAGCTGGGCCCCTAGGGGTGCGGCTGCTGCTTCTTGCCAAGCACCCCTGGCAGCCACAGGGGCAGGAGCGAGGTTGGCACGTGGGGCGGCCTCAGGTGGGAGGTGTCCCGAGCCTGGCGGGGCAGCCCAAGGATAGAGAGTCCTGCCTTCCCTGTGGTGCGGGGCCGGCTCTTCAGGGTCAAGGGTGCCCCTGGCGGCCTTATCGGCTCCTGGGGCTGCTCCTGTCTGCAGCAGTCCATGGAGGCGAAGCCTGGGACGCCTGCTCCTGGCACGTGAGGCAGGCTGGCACTCACTGGCGCGTGTGATGGATGGCAGTTGACAGCCCGCAGCCTGGAGCTCCCCTGGCACTCGCTGACCCACTTTCTTCTCTGTGGCTGGAACATTTACATAACAGATGGCCCCAGGGCCCTGCTGTCAGCCCCCAGAGGAGGTGATTCTAATTACACAGGAGGCGGAGGCGCGTTGCTGGCCTGGCCGCCCTTGCTGGTTCGTGGGTGCCTGGGTGCCTACCTGACTGCCCTCTGCTGGTTTGTGGGTGCCTGGGTGCCCACCTGGCCAGCCTGTGCTGGTTTGTGTGTGACTGGGTGCCCACCTGACTGCCCTCTGCTGGTTCGTGGGTGCCTTGTGCACACCCCGAGCTCGGGGACACTTGTGGGGTTGCTGTGGGGTGTCTGCCCGGCAGGCAGTAGGTCTATTTGGCACCACTGTGATCCTCTGAACGAGACCATCCCCTCCTTTCTGGGTCCTTCTTACCCCTGCCCTGCTGCCTGCCCTGTCCAGAGCTCTGCAGAGACGGAGCGCCCTCCCCGCCCTTGGACACAGTGCCAAAACGTGAGGCTGGTTGCTCAGACATGGCCAGTGAGGTTTTTATTTCAGTGTCAGTAATGCCGAGTGGTCGGTGGCTTCCGTACTGGTCAGCTGAGACAGAGCACGTGAGTGTGTGAAGGTGATGTGTTTACACGCTGCTGTATCACATCACTGTGCACCAGCTGTCTCAGGACCTCCGCTCCTGTGGGCAGGCGGGCGGCGTGTCCCCCAGCGAGGGGGGCTTGTCCTCCATCACCGAGCAGCTCTGCCCACCTCTCTGGTGAGCAAGGCTCCTCCTGACCCTCTCCTGGGCTTTTTGTGGGCCTGGGGCCCGGTCACCGGTGAGCCACCTGGCATGGCCCCCTGCCTGCCCTTCCCCTGCCTTCTGTCCACCAAGTGGTGCTGTCAGAACCCTGTATCTGCCGTTTGGCCGAAGCCCTCTCTCTGCGCCAACCGCCACCCGTGCACCCACAGACATGGGCACAGAGACGCCTGCTGGGGCTCCCGAAAGGCCCCAGCACCCCGCCCCTCCTGACCCGTCCCCACCGGTCGCACCACCTCTCATCCCTTTGTTCCGGGTGTCCCCTCCCCACACTGACCGCCCGATTCTGCCCTTGCCTCCCTGACCTCCTTCCAGTCCTCATCGCTGGCCTCCTGTGGCCGCTCCACATCCTGCGGGAGGTGGCCTGTCCCCTGGACCTGGACTCTGTGCTCACCTTGACTCGGGGGGAGGTGCTCAGCTGTCAGGCCGGGTTCCATCAGCCAAGTCCCCTGCACACACAGTGCGCTGGGCCCATCCTCCAGCTCCCCTGCCTGTGACCGCCCCTTGTCTGTAGTCTTGTACCGGAGCCTGAATGTTGCCAGGAGGGTGAGGTGCTGACCCAAGGCTCTGCAGGAAGTATACAGTAAGCGGACCATGATACCGGATGTACTCAGCAATTTCACAGTTTGGTAGTGGAGATGAATCCACTTTATTTATTTTTTTTATTAATAGCATCCTTTATTGGAGGAAGTGATTAAGGTATTCTTTTTTTTTTTTTATTTTACTTTATTTTACCTTACAATACTGTATTGGTTTTGCCATACATAAACGAATCCACTTTAGAAATGAAGATAGCTAAGGAGTCGCAACTCTAGACCTACAGGGACACAGATCTATGGTCTCCACGTTTCTTAAGGCTGAAGGGAGGTTCCTGGCCCTGGTGTATTGGGCAGTGGACAGGGCCAAGGTGGCAGCAGAGCAGACACCCCCACACATGGAGGTCCCCAGGCTGACGGGGTCACCCCTTCCCCTCCAGCCACTCACCGCCCTCGTCACGGAGGCAACACTGAGGCCCAGGGCCCTGCGTTAACGGGCAGGCCGGGTCAGTCCCTGGCGGCCTTTCCCTGGGACCTGTCCCCTACCTGCCTGCAGCCCCTGCAGGGCCCACAGCGCGAGTCCTGGGGCGCCCTTCCCTCCCTCGTGTGGCTGGGTGCCCCGGATCCCTCTGCTCAGAGCCCCACCTTTTACCCCAACAGTGTGGGAGGCCGTAGCCCAGCCTTGACCTGGCCCCATGGGCAGACCCAACCCCTGACGTGAGCCCTCCCTCACCAGGTGACACCATCTGGGCCCCATCTGTCCTTCCTCACGGCGCCCTCGGCACCTTGAGCCACCACCCCCAGCTGCATTTTGGAAGAAAGATGGAGTCCAAGGTCTCGGAAGGTGGCCTGAACGTGACGCTGACCATCCGCCTGCTGATGCATGGAAAGGTACGGGCCTGGGGGAAGTGGAGGCTGCTCATGCAGGGGCTCAGTTCCAAACCAGGCTTCTTACAGTTCCAAGTGATCGCGAACTTGCATCGCCGTCCCACGTCTGCTCCTCCCGGAGCCTCTTGCGCCTGAGCCGTGCTGCTGCCCGGCCCTGCCGCCTCGTGTGTGTCCTTCACGCCAGGGCGCCCTCCTCCAGGACAGCACGCTGACTGACACCCCCCCACTTGTGCCCCCCGCCTCTCACCCCAGGGCTTCCCTTCACCCAGCGCTCCCCACACTCCCTGTGCCTTCTGCCTTCAGCTTCCCATCCAGCTCTTTTGTAGAAACAATGTCCCTCACTCCCTCGTGTTGGCTTTTTCTGCTGTTTCCTCGCCGTTGGCAGGAGTGACCCAGAAGCCTTCCCATCAGAGCACAGATTTCAGGGCGTCACTTGGTGGGGGTGCCTGCGGGCACCTCCCTGCCCCCTCCACGGTCATCAGGGGTCCTTGCTGCCAGCCGGTCAGGGGCTGCGTGGCTGCCAGCATGTCCCTTGCTTCACTCGCAGCTCCTGGACGTGGGGCTCCTGTTTGCTCCTGTCACTCCACACTGTCCCTGTCCTGCCGTGACTGGCTCTGATGATCACATTGCCCCTGACTTGGCCATGGTGGTCTCATAGTTCTGACAGCACCCCCTCTGGCGTAGAACACCGCTATCACTCATCCTGCTTTCCTCCTGCTTCTGGAACTGGCCCAGAGACCCCGACTCCCCTAAGCGAGGCTGGTGGGGTGGCCTTAGAAGCCCAGGTATGGGCGCATGGGGGTGTTCATGGCTCTCGGGCTTCTGTGGGTCCCAGGCAGGGCTGGGGAATGTGTGTTTGTGTATATGCGTGTTTGTCTGTGCACATTTACACACTACTGCTTTCCATGTTTATCTCTGTGCTGGGCTCCTGAGCTCACACCCCCAACTCCAGTACAGCAACACAGACTTGTCCTAGCTCCGTGGTCCATCTGTGTGGGCAGCAGGAGGAACCTGGGGCTGCAGAGGCTGGCCTCATGCCCGAGGCCCTGCTCTCCCTAGCTCTCTGGAAGCTGGAGCTCACACCTGGCACCCTCCTTTCTGTAGAGGTGAAGGAAGGGTGACCACCTGCCCACTCCCAGAGTGGGGTGACATTTGGTTAAGGTTGTCGGAGGCTGGGTGTATACCGCAGAGGGCAGTCTGAGGTCAGTTACAAACCCCACTTCCAGCAGCAGCTGGCACAGCAAGCACCCAACCCTGCCCTGGGAGGTGAGGTACCCCAACCACCAAGGGAGCCCCCACCCAGCTCCTGGCCACCACTGCTGCACACAGCCCCCACGGCAGCCCCACAGCACAGACCCTCCCAGAGTCTGCCCCAGGGCACTGTCATTGCTGAGGGCTTCGCTGGAACAAGGAAGATGAGTTTAATTGTGGAAGCTGCTCTCTGCAGCTGAAAGCCAGTGGGCCCTGCGTCCCTGGGCGGGGCTGCCCAGCGGGGCCCGAGGGTTTGTCTTGGGTAAGAAGGTGCCATGATGGGCAGTCCTGGCTGTGAGCATGTCTGAACCATCGTGGGCCCCAGGCTTTAAGACTATGGCAGGGTGTTCAGACATCTTTCAATGTTCTCTGTGTGTGCGCGCGTCTGCTTGCGCGTGCGCATGCTCAGTTGCTCAATTGCCTTCGACTCTGCGAGCCTATGGACCATAGTCCGCCAGGCTCCTCTGTCCATGGGATTCTCCAAGCAAGAATTCTCCAGGCAATGGGGTGGCTAGCCATTTCCTTCTCCAGGGGATCTTCCCGATCCAGGGTTCGAACCCTTATCTCTTGCATCTCCTGCATTGGCAAGAGGGTTTTGTTTTTTTTTTAAACCACTGAGCCACCTGGGAAGCCCCTTGCAATGTTCTACCTTTTTTAAAAAAGATCAAATAGCAATAGCACTAAACTTTTACATCACAAGGTCATCGAGGGAGATTTTACCTTCACCTGTTTCTTGCAGGCTCCCTTGAGGCCTAAGTGCACAAGTGATGCCTGCCAATGTGTCTGTCGAGAAGGCAGCTTGCCATTCTCTTTGTCTGTCTGTCAGAGGCAGGGCAGCCTGCTGTCTCCCCACTCCTGGCCGCCGGCCTCCCCTGCCGCTCGAGTCCCGGCCAGTGGGCGGTCTCCCACGCCTGTCACAGGCGTCCTGCTCCCTCTGCTCTCTGACATCACCTCTCTCTGCTTTCTTTCCTACAGGAAGTTGGCAGCATTATCGGAAAGGTAATTATTGAGTGAACTCTGCCTCTTTTTGGATCTTAGGGGGAAGTGAGGCCCAGAGTGCCTGTGCTGGGGGTGGGTGTGCACCTGTGTGCCACATGTGCAGAGAGGGTCCCTTGGGAATCCTGCCCCCTGCCTTCAGGCTGCACCCCTGAGCCTGTCCCATTGCCTCCTGTTCTCTGGCCCTGCGGGCACTGGGAGCCCTCCCCTGAGGCCACCCCACCCCCCAGGGCTCTGTCCGCCAGTCCTTCTCCCCAAGTTTGACCCATACGAGTCCCCACGTCATTCCTGGGAGCAGTGTCCTGCCTCCAGCCTGAGTGTAGTGAGTCTGTTCGCACAGAAATGCCCTCAGAGAGAGCAAGCACTGGTGTGGAAGCCCATGCTTGTGGGCAGGCAGGCCAGGACCCCCTCCCCAAGTATTGTGGCCATCTAAGGCTCCCTGGTCCCACATGGTCCTTGAACAGTGGGGGCACCCCTAGAGCTCAGAGTCAGGCTCTTTTTCACAAGCAACTGTTTTTTGAGGGGTTGCCCATTGGCCTAGTCCCCACTTTGCCTGTGCTGAAGATGGAGGAGGGTGCAGACCTGCCGGGTGGAGCAGGTGCCCAGGTCAGGCGTGGAGGTGCATCAGGTCCGCCGGGCCAGGCCCACCCAGCCTGCGGCCTGGGCCCTGGACAAGGGGGCAGGGAGGGCTGGGGGGTCACTTGTGTTGGGCACCGAGTCTGGCTTTCAGTGCTGGGGTGTCTGGCCTCCCGGGCCTGTGGCAGAAGCCCGAGTGACCCCCTCCCTTGTCTGAACCTCTGTTCCAGAAAGGAGAGACCGTGAAGAAGATGCGTGAGGAGGTGAGTGGGCCCCCCTGAGCCCAGCGCCATTCCTGGGCGGGTGGGAGGGTGGAGGCCGGGCCTCCCAGCAGCTCTGCACCCAGCCCCACAAGGCCTGGACCCATCAGGAACCCCATACACCAGGGATGAGAGTGAGGGGTGACCGTGGGGAGCCCTCAGTGTGCACACTGGTGGTTCAGGCACCCTCCTGGATCACGGCCAGGTCACAGCCCGCTCATTAGGATAGGACTGGTCATCAGTGCTGAGGTCCAGGTGCCGCCAGCCTGCGGGCATCTCTGATGGTCAGTAGGCCTGAGGACCCAGCCCGCTGCCAGCCCCGTAGCTTGAATCCAGTTTCTGAGGCTTGCTCACCTTCCTCCCAGAGCGGGGCGAGAATCAACATCTCGGAGGGAAACTGCCCAGAAAGAATCGTAACCATCACGGGCCCCACGGATGCCATCTTCAAGGCCTTTGCCATGATCGCCTACAAGTTTGAAGAGGTAAGGGGTGCCTGGGCCCCCCTGCTCTGGGCGAGGGGACCTCTCAGCTCCTCTGCCTCCCCCAGGACCTCCCCACCAGTCCACCTTATAACAGACCAGTACCCCTCCTCCCGAGGCTCACCTCCCTCACTGAGGGTTTCCTTGGGCCTGGCCTCCAGAGCACAAGCCCTCAGGGAAGGCCTGGAGCCTGGCAATGAGGCAGCGGTATGAGGCCTCAGCCCTGTCCACAGTGGCTGACCCCTGGGGTGGGCAGTTTGGCTCAGATGTGGGCACAGGGAGCCCAGACATGGGAACCAGCACACCTTTGTGCCTGTGTGCTTCTGTGCCCGTCTGCCAGTGAGTTATACCTCAAGATGTTTACATGTTTCTGATGTTTTTGAAATTGCTTAGTTATGTGATCTCTTTACTGAGAGGACGACCAAGCTAGGGAGTCAATCTTTCTGTCAAATGTATCACCCTCTGTCCAGATGTCTGCCCCACCAGGCCTGAAAGTCAGAGGTCAGACCCTGAGTTTGGGCACCCTGGGGGCCCATGCCCCACTGTGACTCTGGGACAGGCCTCTCTGGGGGGTCTCCTGGTGTTCTCCAGCCTCCCTCTCCTCATCACCTGAGCCGGGCCCAGCCTCGCAGGCCCTGCAACCAGCCCAGCCTGCCCCCTCCCCCAGTCCACGGCAAGCCTGTCTGGGCTCTCACAGTGGTGTGCATGCCTCTCCCTCCCCAGGACATCATCAACTCCATGAGCAACAGTCCAGCCACCAGCAAGCCTCCAGTGACGCTGAGGCTGGTGGTCCCTGCTAGCCAGTGCGGGTCCCTGATTGGCAAAGGCGGCTCCAAGATCAAAGAGATCAGGGAGGTAACAGCCCTCCTCCCCTACCCCAAGGCCGCGAGCCAGGCGGGTCAGGACACCCCTGGGCAGAGCACCGGCCCCCTCCCTGCTGACCCTGCAGCACGGAGCTGGGAACAGGGGAGGGGCGAGCACAAGGCAGAGAGACCAGGGGATCTCTGAGGTGGGCGTCAGGCACAGGCGCCAGGCCTGACTTCTAGGACGGGGCCCCAGTGCATGGGCTCTGCCTGCCCAGGGAGGTGCCTGGGAGAATGCTGAGCCACCCACTGGGGTGGAGGTCGCCTGAGGTGTGACCCCACACCCATATGTTCATCTCCAAGGAAAGCCTTCCTCTCTCAAGGGAGGGCAGCCCCCAGCCTGACTCCTTCCAGGAAAGACAGCCATACAGTTCAGGCCCCAAGACTGGAGTCCATCTTTGTCTGGGACCTCAAACTCCACACAGAGGAAGAATTCCACATATGTGGGGAAAAAACGTGTCTGCTGAGATGCCCCTCCCTCCGCCCAGCATCACCCCTCCTACACAGGCCCATGCTGGCAGCGGTGGTCTGCGCCGGACGGATGTGGCTGCCCACGGGTGGTCCAGATGGAGCATGCCGCGGGCGCAGAGGGGTGACCTGAGGCAGGACCTCGCGGGCATCCCGCGGGCAGCCAGGGCATGTGGCTCCAGTGCACGCCACCCACCTCAGCAGGGCCCCATCCAACATCCAGTCTCTCCAGTCCACAGGTGCCCAGGTCCAGGTGGCCGGGGACATGCTGCCCAACTCCACAGAGCGGGCAGTGACCATCTCGGGGACCCCGGACGCCATCATCCAGTGTGTCAAGCAGATCTGTGTGGTCATGCTGGAGGTACAGTCTGTCTGCAAGTCCGGGCTCCTCGCCCGCCTGCCCCTCACTACACCCAGCCCTGTTTTCTGAGTGCTGGAGGTTTCGGGTGCCCTGAGGATTCATTTGGTCAGCGTTGCCTGGACTGGGCCTCAGGAATGGGCCCACGCCCCTGACCCAGGCTCAAGACAACTTGAGTGAGAGCTGTGCAGAGTGTGTGGGCACTGTGGGAGGGCTGCCAGTTCCGCCACCTCAGGGTGGGATCTCATCTTCCCTGGGGATTTGGGGAGAGAAGGTGGTGGGGGCACAGGCCCTGCCAAAATCTATGGAGTTGAATGAAGAGTCCATGCAAAGGGGGACGCCTTAAAAATGGTGCACCTGTGTTCTGAAGACAGGTCTATGCTAAAGACAAGTGTGCACTGGAGACAGATGTGCACTGGGCCCAGGTGTGCACTGGAGGCAGGTGTGCACTGGAGGCAGCTGTGCATGGAGACAGGTGTGCCTTGGCGGCTGGTGTGCTGGAGACAGGTCTGCACTGCATGCAGGTATGCACTGAAGCAGGTGTGCACTCGAGGCAGGTGTTTACCTGTGGCAAATGTACACTGGATGCAGGTGTGCACTGGTGGCATGTGTACACTGGTGGCAAGTGTGCAGAGAAGGCAGGTGTACAGTGGTGGCATGTGTGCCCTAGAGGTAGGTGTACACTAGAAACAGGTGTGGCCTAGAGGCAGCTATGTACTGGAGGCAGTTTTGTGCTGGAAACAGGTGTGCACTGGGGGCAGGTGTGCACTGAAAACAGGTATGTATGGAATCAGGTGTACATTGGTGGCAGGTGTGTACATGAGACAGACGTGCACTGAAGACAGGCGTGCACTGGTGGCGGTCATGAACAGGAGATAGGTGTACACTGTTGGCAGGTGTGGAATGGAGACACGTGCCCTGGAGTCAGGTGTGCCCTGGAGACAGCTGTGCCCTGGTGCAGGTGAGCCCTGGTGCAGGTGTGCCCTGGAGTCAGATATGCCCTGGAGACAGGTGTGCCCTGGAGTCAGGTGTGCCCTGGAGACAGGTGTGCCCTGGAGTCAGGTGTGCCCTGGAGACAGGTGTGCCCTGGAGTCAGCTGTGCCCTGGAGAAGGTGTGCCCTGGAGACAGCTGTGCCCTGGAGACAGCTGTGCCCTGGAGTCAGGTGTGCCCTGGAGACAGCTGTGCCCTGGAGACAGGTGTGCCCTGGAGTCAGCTGTGCCCTGGAGACAGGTGTGCCCTAGAGACAGGTGTGCCCTGGAGACAGCTGTGCCCTGGAGTCAGCTGTGCCCTGGAGACAGGTGTGCCCTGGAGACAGCTGTACCCTGGTGCAGGTGTGCCCTGGGGGCACATCAGGGCTGGAGATGCAGGTGGAGTGCAGTGGCCCACACCGCGGCCAGGCCCCCTGGCTGGACTATGTGCAGGCACCAGAGACACTGCCGAGGCACAGCAGGCTGTGCTTATGAAAGCACAGGAAAATGCCCACAGTGCAAAGACAAAGGGGTGGAGAAAAGGATCAACAGGAGGAGAAGCAAGGAAGGTGCAGCTGAGCAGGAAGGAACCTCTCAAAATTTTGAGGAAAATCCCAAGATTCAAGTTTCAGTCAATACGCAAACTGCTACGAGATGAACTAAAGTTGTCAATAATAGTTGCTGGTCTTTTTTAAGCTAAAATGAAGTCATCATGCCTCTAACGGGAGGTTTTACTAGCTGTGCTGGTTGCCTGGCCATCAGGC
This sequence comes from Oryx dammah, assembly GCF_014754425.2. NCBI lineage: Eukaryota > Metazoa > Chordata > Mammalia > Artiodactyla > Bovidae > Oryx > Oryx dammah. The sequence continues at coordinate 11,682,766 of NW_024070186.1, read as the reverse complement.
CCTCCTCCCCCACAATGAAGCCATGGAGGGTCCACCCTGGCTGACCGCAGTCCCGCTCGGATGCTAGCTCGGGGGCAGCAGGGGCTCTCCTTTTTCTGTACTTGAAAGTGAAAGTGAAGTCTCTCAGTCGTGTCCAACTCTTTGCGACCCCATAGACTATAGCCTACCAGGCTCCTCTGTCCATGGGATTTTCCAGGCAACAGTACTGGAGTGGGGTGCCATTGCCTTCTCCAGGGGATCTTCCCAACCCAGGGCTTGAACCCGGGTCTTCCGCATTGTAGGCAGACGCTTTACTGTCTGAGCCACCAGGGAAGTCCTTCTGTACTTGACTTGGCGCTAAAGCACCATGTCCGACTTCTTCAAAAAAAGTTGGTATTGGTTTTATTTTCCTGAAGTGTGATATTGGGAAGTCAGGTGTGCCCTGGAGTCAGGTGTGCCCTGGACAGATTTTCCTGAACGTTTTTTTCTGCAGCATCCCCTATAGTGGTCCTGGTTATGAACAGTGTCTTCCTCAGTCCTGGTGCTGGGACCACCAGTGGCCAAGAGGGCAGGTGGCCTGCAGGGCCTGGCACCCCTAGTGTGGCAGACACCCCAGGAAGAAGTGAGGAAGCCCATGCCAGCCTAGTGGGTGGCAGGTGCCATGTGGGGGTGCAGGGCAGAGATGTGAGCCACCCTAGGATGATGAGGTCTGAGCAGGATACATGGTCTCCTCAGGACTCCTCATACGTGGCCTTGCCTATGCCGCATTCATGGTCAGACGTGGCCCCACAGAAGAGCCTGACCCATAGGCTATAGTTGCTTGTGCCCCCGGGGCCGTGGGAGGCAGACTGAAACACAGGCGCGTGTGATGGGTCCTTGTGGAGGTGGGGGGAATGAGGCCTCCTGTCACTGGTGTCACAGGGCTCCCAGGAGAGGCTGCTTACTGGGGAGGGAGCATTCTCACACCCAGAGGCCCCTGGCCTGGTGTTAAATGAAGAGTGTATGGAGTTTTGAGCTCTGGGGTGGGGCCTCCACCTGAGAAATCCCCACCAAGGGAGGGCGGGGCTGCTCGAGGTGTGGCAAGTTAGGTGGAGAACGTGAGTATCAGGGACCCTGGGGAGGTGTGCTAAGAAGGCCTTCTTCCATCAGAAGTCAGAGGGGATGGGAGCTAGACCTCAGGGCTGGTGCAGTGTGGGTGCTGCTGTTGGTGGGGTCAGAGGGCACTGTGGAGAAAGGGTGATGGCTAAGGCTGAGCAGCACAGAGTCCACCCCCACCTCTGGGACAGAGAGGGGGCAGCAGCGGACTGAGTCCTCCGCTTGCACCAGTGGAAATGGTCCTTCAGTGTAGTCACGCTTCCTGCCTGGTGACCACGAGGCACCCTGATACTGCAGAGAACCCCCTGAGAGGCGCCTGGTCACAACCAAGGGCGACCAGAGATGGAGACGGGAGCCCTCCTTTACCTAACACAGGTCCTCGAAGCAGCCTCTCTGCATCACACGAGGTCACATGGCACGTCCAAGGTCATACAATGTGTCTAAGGTCATACAACACAGCCAAGGTCATGTGGACATCCAAGGTCACACAATGTATTCAAGATCACACAGTACATCCAAGGTCAAACAGCATAATCAGGGTCACAGAGCACAGTTAAGGTCACACAGCACATCCAAGGCCATACTGTGTGTCCAAGGTCACATAGCACAGCCAAGATCATACAGTATGTTCAAGGTCACATGGACTTCCAAGGTCACACAAGGTATTCAAGATCA
>NW_024070186.1:11666670-11681007 GCF_014754425.2 Oryx dammah | reverse complement strand
TTCAAGGTCACATGGACTTCCAAGGTCACACAAGGTATTCAAGATCACACAGTACATCCAGGGTCACATAGCATATTCAAGGTCACACAGCACAACCAAGGTCACACCACTGTGTTCAAGGTCATACAGCACATTCAAGGTCATACCGTGTTCAAGGTTGCAGTAGCAGGCCAAGGTTACACGATGTATTCAAGGTCACATGGTGCAGCCTGGGCTGCAGAGTTGAAGCCACCAGCCAGTCTGCGGTCCCCACATCCCTGCGCGTGCCTTGGGTGGGAGCACTCTGAAGTCACACTGCCTGACAGAGGCATGGACTAGGCCTGGGTGGGCAGTGGCCTCAGGAGCTCCCTGCAGGGACAGACTGCTCTGGCCCCCTAGCTCTGCCCTTGGCTGGTGGTGCAGCTGACTTGGGACTACAACAACAGCCAGGCCCAACCCCGTGGACTCTGCTCCCAGGGAAGACAGTTGCCTGGGCAGCGGCTGGCAGTGGGCATGACTGCTCCTGACCCAGGGGTTAGGCTGACATTGTCACACCCTGGCATACTTCTGGTACCTGAGAATATCGTGCACCCCAAGACACAAATCCTAAAGTTTTGGACACAGAATAGTGGAAGGAAGTTGTAGCAGATCTCATCACAGCTGTGGACTATTTCATTTGGACTCTGAGGTGTATTAAATGATGACTCTTTTGTCAATAGTGAAGTTGGATGTTTCTAACTTTGCTGAGATGAGACCAACTGAACATCAGCCCAGGCCAAGTGGAGCGCCATTCTGGGCACAGAGTCCCAGGGCTCTTCCCGAGGACTGAAGGCAGAGGCGTCCCCTCCAAGCTCGGCTCCAGGGAAGGGTTGCCTGCAGGCAGGGTCCCTCCTCCCGCCTCGCCCGCTGCCTCCTGCTGGGGGCTGTATCTAGGGTGGTGGCTCCTGGAGGACCGGGGGCTGGGGAGGGCTGGGTGGCACAGTGGGCGGGGCTCGGAAGGAGGCCTCATGACTGTCAGGCTGCGAGGCCGCTCTAACACTCTGTCTCCCTCTCCTGTCCCTTTTCCTAGTCCCCACCGAAAGGTGCCACCATTCCCTACCGCCCAAAGCCCGCCTCCACCCCTGTCATTTTTGCAGGTGGTCAGGTAAGAGCCGACCCGCTCGCGGCCTCCACTGCCAACCTCAGCCTTTTACTGCAGCCCCCGCCGCTGCCCGTTAGTGCACTCAGGTTTTCTCCCTTCTCACGTGCACGTCTCCCCACCCGCGCTGGACGCAGAGCTCCCCACCCTCGGCTCGGCCGGGGCTGAACGCGGGCCCCGCGTGAGACTGCCAGGCAGTGTCCCCGGACGGAAGGGGCCCAGGACAACCCTGGCCTGGGCTCAGGCCTGTGCGGTTGGGCAGCCTTGCCCAGTCTAGTCTCCCGGTGCTTTTAGGAAGCTCAGAGGGAAGGAGGGCCGGGGGTATTGCCAAGGGTCTTAGGACTCAGGGTTGAGACAACTACGACTGTAAAAACTGGCCCATTTCCCCCTGAGACACGCGTTCCCACACACATGTCCCTCCCAGTAGCACGTGAGGAACAAGAGGAGGATGAAGGAGGCCCGGCTGGGCCTCCCGGTTACTCGGATGGTCCGCACCCTCCCCCTCCCCCTTCCCCACACTGGCTGCAGGCGCAGGAGGCTGGGCACAGCCGCACTGCATACCCGGGTTTGGGCAAGAGTCCCTGACCCTTCTCTCCCACCAGGAGGGGGTCATGGCGGTTTGTCTTCAGCCAGTGGTTGGCCTAGTGGGGCCGACAGAGGGGCCGTGCTGTGTCTCCTGCCCTTGGGCACCGGCCACCTCGGCAGAATCACCTCAGCCTCGGTCAAGGACTTTGCAGACGCAGCCCAGTAGTGCCAGGGGGAGCTCTGCGTCCGGGCGGCGGTGCTGTGTGTTTGTTCAGGGAGAGTGAAGACGGAGGTCCTGGGTGCCCCAGGGTGGGGGAGGGGCTGAGAAGGAAAAGAGGCAAACGCAGGTCGTCCACGGCTGCCTGCGCTGCCCCACCCTGCTCTGTGAAGGAGCCTCATCAGATGGCCCGGTCCTGTCTCCAGCCCCCCACCCCGCCCCCATCCCTCATCTCTCTCCTCTCCCCCCACCCCTGTGCGGCAACAGCTGGGTCTCTGCTCCTGCAGCCGCCTTTGGGTTGCTTACCCCTGGGAGGCAGCAGTTCCCACGGCCCATGGCTCAGGGCGGCCACAGCGGGCCAGCCCTATTCAGAGCTCCCCTCCTCGCTGCATCCAGGTGAGCGGGCAGGTTAGTTACCGGCCAGGCCTTGGCCCCAGCGTGCGTGCAGGCAAGCCTGTGATGATCCCTGGTGGTGAAGCACGGGCTTTACCCAGAAGGGAGGCGGATTGACAAGAGCTGGAGCCCGGGCAGCCTCCTGGCCGTCGCCCACACCCAGGTGGGGCAGCAAGGTCACCGCCCCTGCGGGAGGGCAGCACCTTAACCCGACCCCTGTGCCCTGGGGACAGCACGAGTGGCCAGTGAGTGACTGGTCTTGGTCGTCAGCACCGCAGGCAGCTGGGCGGAGGAGCCCGTGTCCCAGGCCCTGGCCCCCGCACCCGAATGCGGGAAACGCTGCACGCCCGGCTTCAGAGCCTCTCAGCCCAACCTTTCCAGGGAAGAACTGGCCGGGCCCCTGCTGCAGAAAGGTGGCTCCTGCCTCCCCAGCCCGTTCAGACCCCAGAGTCTGCCCAGACAGAACCTACTGCCTGGGCTCGTCTCCACCTCTGTTCTGAGAGGATGGTGGGTGGCTGTGCACTTCAAATAGCACTGACAGCTGAGTGAGAAAAAGGTGTCAGAAACAGCGTCCGGGGTGAAGAACTGCAAGCCGGAGCGTGTGGGCAGCGCCCCTCCAGGGCCTGTCTTACCCAGAGACACGGTGGCACAGTGCCTAGTGGCATCTATACAACACCTGCAGATGGGCCTCTTGGTCCCTCGGCCCCAGGTGCACACAGGCTGCCGCATGCTCGCCGTCTCTGGCCGGGCTGCTTTCCTTCACTGTGAGACACCAGACCTCCCCCGACAGGGCTCCGCACCCACCCCCCAGCGGGCGAGTGTGGCTCTGCAACACGCTCCCATATCCCAAGTCCCGGTGAAAGCCTTTGTCTTCACTCTCCCTCGACTCTGTGTGGTTTGTTTGTTGATTGGCCACGAGTTTCTGGAAGAATCTTCACTGAGGGACTGTGGGGCAGGGGGCTGGGTGTGGGAGAGGCTGCAGGTCACACACACTTGCTGTGGCTGCTCCGTGTCACCGTCTTGAAGGCGAGTGACATGATGAAGCCCAGTGAGACTCCCCTAGGGGCCATACTACCAAGCGTGTGCTGCGCCCAGTACCCTGGGGCCGGAAGACGCTCGCCAGCCTGCGGCTGATTTGGGCGCATTTCTTAATCTGACCTTTGCAAAGTGGAGTTTGAGTCACCTTTTAAAGTTTTCTGTTTTGTTGTTTGGTTATCTTGGGATAAGTTATTTCCTGAAAGTGTGTACTCTGATGGCCGATTAAACTCTCCAGTGTTAATAACCATCAGTCCCCAGCAAGGGTCGACTGGATGGCGCGTGGCTATTTCCTATTGAGAAACAACAGGGTGAGAAACAACAGGGTGAGAGACGGACATATCCCACCTGGTCCCTCCAGCCTGCCCCCACCCCATCGCATGTCTGGTTGTAGGTCCAGCCACAGGGGACACAGGACCCCCGCCCCCAGCTTCCGGAGGGAGGGATCGCCTGTCCTATGTGAAGGGGAAAGCCTTAATCAGAGAGCCAGTGCCCACTGGCAGGGGAGCCCGCCCCAGGAGGCCCTCGTTCCGTGAGGGCATGCGGTGAGGGGATGTATGGCCGCCGCTTCGTGAGCTGACGGTGTCTCTCTCTCTCCAGGCCTACACGATCCAGGGACAGTACGCCATCCCCCACCCAGATGTGAGTTTTCACTCTGCCCCTTCACCTCCTCTCGTCACCACTTCCTCCTACCTGCATGCTGCTGTCAGTTGCTACTAATATTAATATTACACAATAATATTAATACGTTCTCCGTGTTCCTGACCTGTGTCGTATCCATATGGCCCTGAGTAACCTTTAACCTCTTAGCACTAATTCTCCCATGTGGAGGACTTGGCCTGGTGTCAAATTGTTCTGAGCGTGGCTGCAGCCCGGCTTACACCCGGGCCCTCGTGCGGTGGCCCCGGGCTGCTGTGTCCCTGGCACCCACCCTGGTGGGCGGGGACAGCTCAGGCCCTGTGTGCACCTGTGCAGGCAGGTGACGAGCCATCAGCAGGTGTGCTGGGACAGCTTGGACGGGCGTTGGAACCTTTGGTGATGCTGTGCGCTCCCTTTCAGCCCCAGTTGGAGCAAAGTCCCGGCACCCACGAGATCCCGGCCATCAGAAGCCCACAGAGCAGACAAGGCTCTGTGCCAGTGTTATGACACGTTGCACACCCAGGGCTGCTCCGGACTGCGCTCCAGGCTGAGTGTGGCACTGCTGCTGGAGGGCTGGGCACCCTGAGAGCCATGCAGGGAGAACCTCGGGGCCACAGGGCTGTAGATGCGCCGGGCAGTGCAGTCTGCCCCACCGGTCCCCGGCGGTGGGCTGCGGGGAGGAGAGGGAATGGGCTCGTGTGCTGCTGCCTCAGCTGCAGCGAGCGAGATCCCACCTGAGATATGTCCTCTGTGCTGGGAGGATGCGTCCACGTGCTGCTTCGTGAGAGCCGGGGGGCGGGGGTGGGGGTTTGTCCAGGCACAGGGGCCACGGGGGACCGTGATGCCCGCCAGTCTTCTGCGGATCCTCACTGTTTTGAATTGGCAGGTTCAGAGGCAGTCGCCTAAGATACAGAGCAGGGCAGGGGGAGGTTTAAGAATTAACTGATGCTAAGTACGTGTGTGTGTTGAAAGCACAGAGATTCAATTCATTATCATTGCAGGAAATTGCTATTGAGTAGAAAAGAAATCCTCATAAGCAACAAGTTAGATGGCAGAGAAGCTGATGGACGCAGGGCTGGGGGACCGCCCCCACGCCACGTGGGGCTGCCTGCCCTCCTCGTCCCACTGACCATCATTGGCTGTGACCCAGGGAAGGCGCAAAAGAGCCTGGGATGGGGGAGGGTGCATCTCCATGCAGAGTGAGTGCTCATAGTGCTGGGGGGTAGTCCATGAACCCCGATAGAACTCCCGCAGGGGTGGCAGAGATCAGAGTGGAAGCCAGCTTCTGGGGTGGCACAGCCTTTGATCCCCACCGCTGGCAGTCTCTTGCCTTCAGAAGAGCATCTGTACAAAAGCACATTCAGAACTCAGCACACAGCAACCTGGGTCAGAGGGGCCAGTTTACCCCACTGCAGCTTGGACCCAGACCCAAGGCTCAGACGTGCAGTGCTGAGCGGGGCCTGTGCTCCCTACGGAGGCCTCGCACACAGGCCACCGAAACCAGGGGGCACAGGCGCCTAGCAAGCCCCAGGGACGTCGACTGGTTTGGTGGTTGGTCTTTATATCAGTCGGTTGTTTTGCTCTTTCATGTGACGTTCTCAGTATTTCTTAAAAATGAGTAGTTTCAGATTTTTTTTTTTAATTTTTAAACTATTGTATAGCTGCTGTTACATAGTTGCCTTGAGGGCTTCTGTGAGGGCCCCCGTGTCCTCCAGACCTGCATGTGCTGTGGAGCAGCTGTTGGGAAGAAAGCAGGACTCTGATAAAATGCTTCTCCTGCAGAGCAGAGAGTTGACAGCTCGAACCGTCACTGACAGTCTGTTCCAAACAAACGGTAGCAAGTGACGATGGCCAGGAAGGCAGTTTCATCTGAGCTTAATTTTCAGTAGGATTTTTTTTAAAGCTTCATTTCTTAGAGTGGACTTCCCTGGTGGCTCAGACGGTAAAGCATCTGCCTACAATTTGGGAGACCCAGATTCAAACCCTGGGTCAGGAAGATCTCCTGGAGAAGGCAACAGCAACCCACTCCAGTATTCTTGCCTGGAAAAATCCCATGGATGGAGGAGCCTGGTAGGCTTCAGTCCACAGGGCCGTGATGAGTGAAGACATGACTGAGTGACTTCACTTTCACTTTTCTTAGAGCACAAATATGATAATTATAGACAGTACTAATTTATTTTACAAGATAACTGAATACACCATTTAAACATTTCAACCCCAGTGACTGACACAGTCATCTTCCTGAATCAGGCATAGACCACGAGGAAACACATTTCCCGAAGCCGAGGGTTTCTTCATGTGGAATTAAAGCATGTGCAGTTCTTCCTGCTTTCTGGTTTACCCGACTTGAGAATCAGGGCCCCGCCCTCAACAGTCTTCCTCCAGGTCCTCGCTAGGCTCAGGCCTTGTTTCACCAGAATCCTCCTGGGACTCACAGCTCTCAGGCATTCAGAGAGGCCAGGGACCACTGGGTGGCGGGCCTGGGTCACAGCCGGTGGCCTCAGTCGCAGCCGGTGGCCTAGATTACGGCTGGCAGCGGCAGTGCTCCAGGACAGCTGCCCACTCCCCCACGGGCCCTGCTCGAGGGGTCAGACGTGATTTCAGACACATGGGAGGACCACGGCAGCCGCGACTCAGGATGCGGGAGCAGGCGCAGAGCATCATCACCGCTCTCCCACCCCCACTCTTCCTGTCCCCGTGCTGATTATACCAGGAAGGAACTGTTTTCTTTTGGGAGAAATGAGTCACCCTCAAGCACCCCACACGTGAGGATCTTATTTCTAGTCTTCAGAGTTCCCAAGTCACTCCCTTGCTCAGCATCTTCTCCTTAAAGGGGCCTGGAAGCAAGCAGGATTTAGACCAGAAGCTGGGCTGGACCAACGGGGGCCTGGGTGGACGCCATGCCCCAGGGTTCACAGGGAGGACATGGAGCTTCATGGAGAGAGCTCCAGAGCTGGGGTCCAGGAGCAGCAGAGCTGTGGGTCCCCATGACACTGGGTCTCAGCAGAGGTATTGAGTGCCTGGGGGAGGGTGGGTGCTGCGTTGGCCAGGTATTTGCTTAGTGAGTAAGCAGGGGGGAGATGGAAACACGTGTGTTACAGTGAGTGGAGGAAACCAGTGAATCCTGTGCAGACGGTGGTCCCTGGGACCCCCCCCCCCGCCGTCAGAGTGGACGCAGCTAGGACGGAGCACCTTCCCCACCTGCCTCCTCGGTGTCCCCCCAGTCTCCCAGGGAGAGCCCTGCTGAGAGGGACCTGCATGGCTGCCCTGCTGATGCCCATGCCTCTGGCTCTTTTTGGTTCCAGGGAGGCACCCTCAGCCTCACCTGCTGCAGAGCAGCTAATAGGGCAGGTTAACTCCCCTCCCCACCCCACCTCCAGGTCGCACACCCTCTCTGACTGAACTGAGCTTCTTTTCAGTGGCAGGGCTCTCAGCCCGCCCCTCCCAGAATCAGAACCTGGATTTTCACAAGACCCTGGATGACTTGTTTGCATGGAGGACTGAGAAGGAAGAACCCGGATCCAGTCAGAGCCCCAGGAAGAGAGGATAGGCAGGAGGGAGGGAAGACTCTAAGAGATGATCGCAGAGAATTTCTCAGAATCAGTAACAAAACAGTCCTCACATTCAGCAATCTCAACAAATCTCAAACAAGATCAACCCAAATCGTTCTTAGACGTGTCCAAACAAAGCCACATGACACCAGAGACCAAAGCATATCTTCTGAAGATGGAGGGAGAAAGAAGGTCTCAGAGGAGCAATGCAGGGGCCAGAAGGGGATGATGAGATAAAACAACCATCAGAGGATCATCGAGGGCAGGTGTTTTTCAAACAGCTGTGACCTTCTAAGGCGCGCCCTTCAGGAAAAGGAAAATGACCTCAGAAAGAAGGCTATGAACACAAGAAAGAATGGTGAGCGAAGAAATCTGCCATCTCCTTCCTTTTAAAAGAGGCACAAATCAGAAAGAAAACATTGATATTTTTGTCTATTAAAACGTAAACATCTGGGTAAATGAAAACACACTTTGTAAAATCAAAATCAATGCTAATTGCTGAGATTAACATACAGAACTAAATGGACCCCAAGAGCACAGCTAAGATTTAGGATGTGGCCGAGGGGGTGAAAACATCCTGGGGCCACTGTAGCGTTCAGGAGGAGGCAAAGATGCTGAATTAGGACTGCAGGTGTACGTGTTACAGTTCCAGAGTGGTGGCTAACAGAAAAGGGTTCACTTTTGTAACTTCATTAAAGGTGTGGGGTGGGGGGACATGGGTGACCGGAAAATATCATTAATCAACACAGCAGAAAGGGAAAGAGAAAAGAAACCCTGGACGATCAGGGCAATTAAAATAAGACAACAGAAATTACTATACATCTACAGTGACCAAAGTAAGAGAAACTTTCCAGTTAAAAAACAAGATCTGTCAGATTTTTAAAAAATAAATAAGCAAACAAAAAAGTTTTCAGTTTTATTTCAAAGGGCACACCTAAAGAAGAAGGACCTAGACAAAATTTAAAAAAAAAAAGGAAAATACTAACTCGAAGCAATATACTATTGCAAATCACTTACTCATTACTTATTGATAAACTGTTCAGTTTACTCAAAGAAAGCAGTTTAAATTTGTATGCACCTAAAACACAGCTTCAGACACATGTGAAGGAAAAAGTTAACAAACCATTAGGGGAATCTGACAGACACTGCAGCGGAGCCTGAACGTGAAGGCCATGTAGACAAGAAGGAAGAGATTCTGATGGTTCCGCCTGAGCCGAGTTAACCAGTGTGTCCTGAGCACGCCCCAGCACAGCTGCCGGACCCACGAGAACGCTTACAAAGCTCCACGACACACATAGCACAGACTCACCATCTCTCAAAAGCTGGACTCAGAGACAGCTCTCTCCCACAAAACAGTAAGTTAAAATCAACAGTTAAAAGGTGATTAAAAAAAAAAAATCTCGTCCTTATTGAAACTTAAAGCCAACCAGAAGAGCGCAATGAAAGGAAAGACACACGACCCTCCTGGACGGGACATCAGGGGTCCTCCCAGGTTGAGAGGCGGGTACTGCAGAAGTGACACAAAGTCCCTGCTGCTGTTTTATGGGAAAGAGCAAAGGCCTGAGCCAGCAAGCTGGTCACACCGAGAACATCTGATGGGAAACAAACACTCTGCCTGTACCGAGAACTTCAACAATGAGAGAGAAAGCTGTAGCACTTTTAGAAAAAAAGATAGAATATCTTTCAGTTCACAGAAGCACAAGCTATTAAGGAAAACAGTGATGAATCTGACCACATTAGAAATTTTAACTGTGGTTTTTCTCAAGGCTCCATAAGGAGATTGGAGGAAAGATCTTTCTAGTACATGGAGCTGAACTAGAATGAGAATCTGAAATACGTAAGTTTACATGAATCAGCAAAAAACCGCCCGGTAGAAAGATGAGCTAAGGACACCAGCGAGCACCTCACAGGAGAGGAGACTCACGGCCGGAACCACGCAGCCTGTCGCTGAATGTGCGTGCAGCTGTGTGCTTGTGAGCTCCCTCCTGAGCACTTATCTGTGTTTTATGCCCCAACACGGTTCAGTGGGAAGGGCAGGCCATGGAGAAACGTCTGTGATGTGGCACCACCTCCCCTCCTTTCTTCCCTCAAATCCTGGCCACATTTGTGGTAGAAATCCCTCAAAAAGTGGGAAGTCCCCACAGCACCCAGTGCTGCTCCTTCCTTCACAAAATGGAGAAATGGAGCCCAGGAGGCCCCGTTAAGGACGAAACCAAGACGGGAAGATGTCAGCTGACATCCAGCGGTCCCCAACTCGGGGGGAGGGCTTCCCTGGGCACCCTCGTCCAGCCAGTCCTTCCCCAGGTGTCACCTTACATCCGTGGGTGCCGGAGGGGGTTACGTGTGCTGTGGCCACTGTTTCATAAAAGGCAGCAGGCACGTGCCAGAGGACAGCTCAGGGTGGGAGCAGCGGAACTTCTGAGGGTCAGACTTCCCAGGTGCAAGCAGAGCCCTCCTCCTGGGTCGTCCGGCTGTGCCTGTAACACGTGTGGTAGTGGGCTTATCCATCTAACTGGGAGACAGAGAATCATCCCAGCTGTGGGGGCCATGGGCAGCGCAGTGGGGAGCCTCGTGAGTGTGCGATGTTCCTTTACCCAACTCACACAGCAGCGCCTCTTCAGCCTGCATGCTGCCCACGTGGTGCCCGTCTCCCAGCTATGCCCATGTCTGCAGCACTGGTCGGAGCTGGAGCCGACTCGCGTCAGTTCTCCTGCCCCCAGAGCCCCGATCTGCCCCGCCGTCCTGTCCGGTGCATAGCCGTGCGCTCCCGGGCACTCGGGGACAGAGGGAGAGGGCCCTGCCCACGTGGCGACCGCACAAGCCCAGCCGCCAGACGCACAGACACCAGCTGGGGTGGAGTCGTGGACCTGGAGCAGGGAACAGCCGAGCCCTGCACAGGAGCGCAGGCCCGCTCCTAGGGCTTCCCACTGGCCCTGGCCCCCACGGGAAGGGCCGGGCCCCACCAGGCCCCTGTCCATGACCCAGTGCTGTGTCTGCAAGAAACCCCAGTGAGGTGAGCACAGGTGGCCTGCCTGCACTACCGGGTCTATGGATGGCCACCTGGATGTTTGTCTCTGGACATGGGTTTCCTCCTCCACCCTAGGAGCTCTGTCCGCTCCTTAGCCCCCTTCTAGCCCTTTGTGTAGGTGGACTCAGGGCACAGCACCTGCCCAGTGTCCTAGTGACCCAGGGTGACTTGCTGTGCTCTGGGGTGGGGGTGGTTTGCAGGACAGAGTTGGTGCTCCCACCACGCTCATCCTCATGCCCCCGGCACCCATGGGTCCTCGCCGTCTTTCTTTCAACATGTCTCTAGAAGGAGGAGCTGAGCAGCGGGGTCCCTGGCCCATCAGCCTCTTGCACAGGGTTGTCTTGCCTATGGCACAGCAGTTGCCAGTCTCCGCTCATCTCTCATCCCCAGGGCGTGGGCTGGTGTCCCCATGACAGTGATTCCTGGATGTGCTCTCCTGACACCTCTCAGGCTGCTTCCATGCACGTCTGCTCAGGACACCCTGAGCCCCATGGTGTCGGGTCACTGGGCTGACATGCCAGGCAGCAGTGTGCTGTAAACCCCAGCCTCACCTCACTGGGGACTCTCAAGGGTGGACTCTGACCCCGGGTCACCCCATCCCCTCCTCGGAACCGCCAGATGTGGCAGCTGAGTCAGATGTGGCCAGTTCTCCCCACGCCCCATCACATCAGGGACTCTCAGAGCGTGCCCGGCCCACAGGAGGCCAGAAGCAAACCCACTCCTCTGTCACCCAGGGGCTCACCCTTGAAGGCTGGGATATCAGAAATCCCAGTGTTTGTCCTTCTCTTTCCCCCACAGACTCTGCAGGATGGGACCAATGGGGTGACTGGTTAGATCCATGTTTCACCTGGGGATGCCCATAACTCTCCTCGGGTGCCCCCACCTTCCAGCCACGGGGCTCGGTGGAGGCCTCGGGGCCCTGGAAACACTCAGGCTAGGCTTCCTTTGTGAAGGTTGGGAGTTGCGAGCATGTCCTGGAATGACCTGGCCCTCCATCCACTCGACTGGAGACGTGGGGCCAGCGGGTGAGCCAGGGCTAAGGACACATCCAGAAGTCTCCAAGGCCGGGGGTGGGGTTTAGACAGCCCTTCTTAGGTGGCCAGGGCTCCCATGGTTACCTCCATTCTCTGTTGTTTTTAGTGCTTATTTAAGAAGTGAGGCTCAGATAAAATAAAGAAACTGCATTTCAAAGCCTCCCACAAAAGTCTAGGCGATGGGGGACAAAGGTCAGGTCACAAGGGACAAGGGAAGGGTGCAGGCGTGGCTGGCCCCATGGGAGCCCGGCACCCTCCTGGCGGCTCTGCGACACCCTTGGCTTCGTCGCACCCTCGGGTGGAGCCTTCTAGCCCTGTGCCTGTGATCCCGGAGGCCCAGGAGGCGGGCTGTGGGCTGTGGGCTCGCAGGGAGCCCCCGCTGAGTCACCCCCTGGGTAGAGTGAGGACCAGGCAGCTATCTGGACCAGGTGTGCAGAAGGGAGGGGCCGTGGGTCTCCCGCCCACTCGCCTGAGTCCTGTGAGTGACAGTGTGGCGTTGAGGTTTTAGGGGCCCTGCGGGTCCTGCTTTCTGGCTGTAGACCTCCCCGGTGAGCCCGGGCACCCGTCTGACCGGGGCTGAGGTGGGGAAGGACTCAGTGCCTGCTGAACGACCGTGGCCCATTGGTTATTCCAGGCCAAGTCCTTGCGTGCTGCTGCGTCCGCCATGTGTCGCATGGCCCCCTTCTATCTATCTGTGCAGACTTCTGTTACACGTTTTTAATTTGGTGTGACTTGTACTCGATAACAATAACCTTCTTAGCTCTCGTGTCCCTCCTACCCCAGCAGTTGACCAAGCTCCACCAGCTGGCCATGCAGCAAACCCCCTTTCCTCCCCTCGGACAGACCAACCCCGCTTTCCCCGGTACGTACCCAGCCGCCCTTTCTGACCTCTCTTCTCACCCGGGGCCTTTCTCTCTCCGAGCGTCTGTGTTCAGGGCAGCGAGCGGAGCAGGTAGGGCTGTCTGAGTGCTGGGACACAGCGCTGGGCACGCTGCCGCGGGCGGGCAGGGATCTGTCTGATGTCTCTGTGCGGGTCAGTCACCCCACAGCTGGCCTTCCTGAAGGAGACGCCTCCCCCTCGAGGGTTCGTCCTGCTCTGCTGCCTGCTGGCTGTTGGGGAGGTCCTCCTGCAGGAGGCCATACACCCGCAGGGCGGTCTGCCCGGACGGCGCCCCCGTAGCGCAGGGCGGCGCACCAGTCAGACTTTGAGCTTCCCTAGTTGAAGTGACCTTGCTTCTCTCCTTGAGGGCAAAACATTAAATCTGTTTCTTCTTTGCTCTCCAGGAGAAAAGCTGCCTTTACACTCCTCCGAAGAAGCTCAAAATCTGATGGGCCAGTCGTCAGGTAAAATAAAACCACGCTAAATGGAGAGTCAGCAAGCCAGGAAGGGACCTGGTGGGTGGAAGGGGCCAGAGGGCCACTCGCTGAGCGCCTTGGGGGAGGGCTGCTGCCATCCGGGGCCGGCCCGAGCGGCCACTCCAGGTCTGCACACGCGGCTCCAGGCTTCCACCTATGGCTCTGCAATCGCAGTGATGGGTCAAGTCTCTGTCAGTGCTCAGGGCACAGCGGCCCCATCAGGTGGAAGGTCATTTATCCTCCCAGGGGCACAGTATGGAGGGCTGGAGGGAAGGGCTGACCAGGCTGTGAGTTTTCGTAGGAGAGACCATTCTGGGGTGGATCTGCACTGAACACCCCCTGACGTGGCAGGGCGGGAGTGGATTCCCAGATCCTGTCACCCAGGCTTGGAGCAGGGAGCATGGCTCCTTACAGGCTGTTTGGGAGCAAAG
The DNA here is from genome assembly GCF_014754425.2 of Oryx dammah. Classification (NCBI taxonomy): domain Eukaryota; kingdom Metazoa; phylum Chordata; class Mammalia; order Artiodactyla; family Bovidae; genus Oryx; species Oryx dammah. The sequence goes on along the minus strand of NW_024070186.1, from coordinate 11,667,681 downwards.
CCACTGAAAGTATGGGCCCTGGACTTGGCAAGGGCCCTGTGACAGAGGCTCCCGCCACACTCTGACCCACTCCCCATGCAGGCCTGGATCAGAGCAGAAGAGCGAGGGTCCGGCTTATGGGAAGCTGGGGAGGGTCTCAGCTGCCGCCCCCACTGCTGTTCTGGACCTCAGGGCATCTGCCTGTCATCTGTCCCTCAGGACCACAGGGACCCGGCTGAGACCACAGGGCTCAGGGGTTATTTCTCGAGCTGAAACCCCAGCTCTGATGCTCCGTGTGCTTGCTGTGGGTTTCTTCTCGGTGTGGTTTTTAATTAAGCTAATGGAGATTTTATTGAGTGGAAATTAGAGAAAAACAGAAGAATTTTGATTATGGAGCTGGACACCAACCTCTGCACAGTTCTGTATCTGGGTGATGACATGTGTCCAGGGGCTCTGTGCAGCCCTCTGCCGTTTATAGTGAGATTTCAGTAACCTCCAGGTCTCCGGGAGACTGTCTGAGAGCCCCCAGGGCCTGGCCTTCCCAGGAAGAACACTCCCTCATCACACCCCAACCCCACCACAGCCCTCCCAGCACAACCTCAGAGACAGGGGACTTGTGTTAACACATCCCTGTGATAATCTCCCTCTTCAGGGCCCCTGGGACCCTTAGAACTCCGGTGCACATACACCCCCACACGCACACACACACACACACACACCCATGTACATATGCATACATGCTACACGAGGCACATGCACACACACACGCGGGCACATGCACACACGTGCCCCCATGCACATGGGCACACACACACCATGAATATGCACACGCACACATCTATGCACACGGGCACACACACACCATGCACACGCACACACATGCCCCCATGTACATATGCACCCATGCCCCCTTGCACATGCACATATGCCCTCCCATGCACACACACATACACACCCCATGCACATGGGCACACACACCCCCATACACATATGCACACATACACCCCCCATACACACATACACCCCACACAT
>NW_024070186.1:11662361-11666660 GCF_014754425.2 Oryx dammah | reverse complement strand
ACACATACACACCCCATGCACATGGGCACACACACCCCCATGCACATGGACACACATACACCCCCCATACACACACACACACACCCCACGTACATGCACACACACACATGCACACAGGAACACAAACCCCCATGTACATATGCACTCACACCCCCCTTGTACATGCACCCCCCCCATGCACACACGCACACACACACCAGTGCACACGCACACACACGTGCCATGGCAGCAGGTCAGGAGGCTGGACAGGTTGTCTCATCCTGAGGCCATGTCACGTGCCCCCCAGCATCTGGGACTTGTGTGGGAGAGGCAGTGCTTGTGACTCCTGAGAGGAAGCCTACCCCTGGGATGGCTTTAACACCTTTTCAATGAAGCCCCCTGGTTTGGAAAACACAAGCCAGGGAAGCAGGTGTGATCCCCAAACCAGGAGTCCTTGCATGGTACTCAGGACCAAGGAAGTCTCAGGTGACGTTTTAAATGTCCCTGTCGATTGAATGGGTGTACAGATGGACGAGGGACTGGTAATTGTGTTGAAAATACCTTTCTAAAAGGAGACAAAGAGCAGGAGCTCCAGGTTTAGCTGCGTGAGAGAAACTGGCGGACAGTTTGGGGTGAGTCGGTTTGCTCGGCACAGCTGAGCCCTGTGCTCCACAGGCCCCAGAACAGCCTCTGCCTCACTAGGTCCCTGTGCTTGAGACACCAGGGGCCACTGCACATCTTGTTCCAGGGACATGGTTGCTGTGGAGGAGGACATGCGGGCAGGGACCGGGCCATCCCGTTTGTCAGGAGCCCCTGGGCATGTGGGGATCAGGCTGAGGGGCAGGGACCAGCGAGGGACGAGCAGGGGGTGGCCAAAGGGCTCAGGTCCTGGAATGCTCTGAACTCTGGAATGTTCCAGAGAGCGGCGCCTGCGATGCCTGGCTGCAGGGGAGAGAGGGTGGGGCCGAGGCAGGGCCGCTGGGCTGCAGCCACAGGCTGGAGCTTGAGCTGCCTCCTGACAGGGTGGAAGTGCCTGCTATGAAGGAGCACTCTGCCCGGTGATTGCCTCCCTCCCCTCGGGGCCCCTCAAGGCCCCCCTGTTTTGTGGTCACTGTTTCTGAAGCAAGTGTGGGACTTGTCCTTGATCCTGAGAGGCTGGCTCTGACTTAGTGGGTCCTGAGCTGGGATTTGTAGAGATGGAAGCTGCGACGTGTGAGGAGCTGGGCCGGGGTGCTCATCTTCGCCCAGACACCCTGTGGAAAGGCACATCTTCCCCGGCTCGGCTCTCGGGCCAGCCTCCCTGCCCCAACACTGGAAGTGTTGTGGGGGCAAGAGCCATGGGGCCTGCAAGGGAAGTGGGGGAGGCTGGGGCAGCAGAGGTGGCTGTGCTGGCGAGTCTGGGGCACCCAGGGCTGGTGTGACCAGCGTGGTCTGCACACCAGGCATAGACACCAGAGGCTCTGAGCGCTGTCTCAGGAGGCTGTGCCACATGGCTGACAAGTGATGCAAGCTGTACCCAGGAGGAAAAGGGGAGCCGCCTCCTGCCAGGTTCCTCCTCCCTGTTAGAGATGCTGGGTCAGGAGAAGGGTGGCAGTTGGGACCCAGAGCTCACAGGCCCCAGCCCCCAGCTGTGCAGACCCTGCCCTGGGCATTCCCCCAGCCCTGCCTGCCTGTGGCCAAGTGGGGAGCGGGGTCAGGTGCCCGTGTGGTGGGAACAGCCTTCCCCCAGCCTTCACCCGCCTAACCCTGTCCTCTCGCTGTGCCCAGGTCTGGACGCCAGCCCCCCGGCCAGCACTCATGAGCTCACCATTCCCAATGATGTGAGTACGTCCAGCCTCACCTGCCTGAGCCCACCTGCGCCCCCGCCCCGTTAAGCAGCTGAATGCCCTTGGGGGTAGATGACGTCACCCCCAAGTTACCAGACAGGGAGGAGCCATGGGGGCATCAGGGTAAACTCAGAATGAAGATGCCAGAGCTGCCTGGGGATCCTGGCTGCCTGGTGAAGGGCCTGCCCTGGTTCAGGGTCACCCTGGGGACAGGTGGGGACAGAGCACCCCTAAGGCCCTTGGAGGGCCTCCCACACTTCCCCCACACACTCCCCTGACACGCCTCCCTCACAGGGCCTCCCACACTCCCTTCACACACGTCCCCATATGCTTTCCCCATGCCCTCCACCACACAGCCCCCGACATGATCCCTCACAGGGTCTCCCATACACTCCTCCCACGCCCTCTGTCCACACTTCCGCCACACGCTCCCCTCACACCCTCCCTTACACACTCCCTCACACACTCTGTTACACCCTCCTTCACACACTCAGTTATCTCCCAGCCATCCTCTGGACCCTCGAGTCGTCCTGAGAATGCCGACTCCAGTCCCCAAACCAAGACGCCAGCCAGGTGTGGATCTGGTGTCCTTGGAGGGACAGCAGCCTGGGGGGCATGGCGATGGCTAGGGACATGCCTCTCCATCTCCTGTGTCCATTCAAACATCCCTCCAGCCTGAGAGTGCAGCCTAGAGGGGCCACCGTGGCCTCAGGCCCGCAGAGGACACTGAGCCGGGTGAGGGGTCTCCATGACTGCAGGCTCCTCATTTGATGGGACTTTCTCCAGTCGAGGCCTCACGGCTCCCATCCTCCAGCAGGAGTGGAGGCATGCCTCTTGGGGGAACCGGGGAAGGGACCAAGGCAGCGGGACCCCCAGCTCCCCTTACGTCTCAGCTGCACTCAGGCCACAGTGGATTCTCTCTAAGACGCTCCTGCATCCTTTCTTCCAGCTAATAGGCTGCATAATTGGACGCCAAGGGACCAAAATCAATGAAATTCGACAGATGTCTGGAGCACAGATCAAAATCGCCAATGCCACGGAGGGGTCATCAGAGCGCCAGATCACCATCACGGGGACCCCAGCCAACATTAGCCTTGCCCAGTACCTCATCAACGCCAGGTGAGGACCTAGGTGGGGCCTGGACTGGCCTGCCTCCCGGGGTTCTCTTCTTGGGGTGGGACGTGCTTGGGGAGTCTCCAGGTGATACAGGACCGCACGCTCCTCTGTCCTCTCACCCTTGACTTCCACCCTCCAGCTTAGCTATGTGGCACGCTGTGGGGAGCCCCACGCCCACGCCTCCCTGGCACGGCGATTCCTGCACCCCTTCCCACAGTGGCAGCAGAAATGGCCGCGGCAGCCTGGGCCGGTCACGCCCCCTCACCGCAGCCCCGTGTGGTGACCGGCATGCAGGCCCCGGGCTGCGGAGGAGGGCTCAAGACTCTGAGGACACCTCAGCCGTGAAAACACGGGGACCCCTGACCTGTGCCCTTGTCTCTTCCAGGCTGACATCCGAGGTCACCGGAATGGGCGCTCTTTAACCCCACTGCGCCCCTACGCTCACCACCTGTGCAGACTGCCCCCCGCCCCCCGCAGATGTAGAGGTTTCTTTACCAACAGAAGCTATCTGTGCCTGCCCTAGACCTGTGCCCACAATGCTCCAAGTGTGTCTGGGGCCCCCGGCTCCACCCTGACACTGCTCCAAGTTCATTTACGCCTGCTCCTCACGCGTTGGCATGCCATGTCCATTATTTTAAAGGCTTTGTGGCCACTCCCATCCATGACACTCTAGAAATGTTCCTTAGTGTCCGTGTAACCTTTTTAAGACTTGGTTTGACATGTGGACGTAGTCTCCGAGGCCCCAAAGCTGTGGCCGCAGGAAGCCGCCCCTCCCGGTGCCCTCGGCCTTGTCTCCAGGGGCCGCACAGGTCAGCACCAGGTAGGGTGCACATCTCCCTATGTCCGAGGGCAGGAGAGTGGAGGGCTCGGGGTCGTGAGAGGGGAGGATGGAGCGGGCTGCTGGGCCCCAGGCATCTGTCTTTGGGGCTGACAGTGTGGACCAGCTGGGAGGCACGTCTGCACTGGGAGCCAGTTCAATAAATGATGCGCGCTGCCCCTCATCTTGGACTCCTCTCTGTGACCTCCCCACCCCTCCCCCCACCACCACGCTCAGACCCCAGACATGTCAAGGAGCGGCTCCACCTTCTCAGACAAAGTGAGATTCCACCTGCTCCCACCTTCAGGGTTTGGCTTGTATGAGTCTTGCTCGTCTTACTTCTGCAAAGCTGCTTGGATGGCAGAGATGTAACCCCAAATCCAGTGTCTGCAAGTGAGGCCTCCCCCTCTTCCCCCTAGTCACACTGTGCACTCGGTGGCCCTGAGCTTCCCAGTGGGAGCCCATCCCTCTCCACTGCCCTGCCCCAGCTTAGCCCACCTGTGCTCACCCGCAGAGCCCACCACACACCTCTCCATGCTGAAGCCTGGGGGACCCAGGCCT
>NW_024070186.1:11648373-11662351 GCF_014754425.2 Oryx dammah | reverse complement strand
AGCCCACCACACACCTCTCCATGCTGAAGCCTGGGGGACCCAGGCCTGGGGCAGAGGGCTGCCTTATTATGTGGCCCTGGGCCTCATGGGCACCGCCTCCTCAGGCTAGATCTGGGCTCACGGGTGCTGTGGCAGGTGGGGGTCTGGAGGTGAGGCGAGGCACCACCCCCCTGCATGACCGAGAGTCCGAGCAGCCCAGGGGGCTCTTCCTCGGTGCCCGCCCCTCAGCAGGAACCCCTCTGTGTCTGCCCCGTGAGGAGGCTGCCTTGCTCCTCAGACTCCGGCCAGGCCTCCAGTGCTCCGGCCATAGAGGCACCCTGCCCCGCCCTCCCTGCAGTTCACTGGTGGAGGCTGGGTGCACAGCATAGAGGCGCCCGGCTATACTGCAAGCCCAGCCATTTAGGGCTGCAGCTCACTCACCCACTGGACACGGCCAGGTGCAGGCCACAATTCGGGGCCTGGAGGCGACAGGGATGAAGCAGGCATCAGCCTTCCTCTGGGGACCTCAGTCAGCGGTGGGTGGCCAGTGGATAGGGTGAGGAGTGCCTTAGAGAGCCAGAGCCAACCGTGGGGTGGGGGGAATGTAGGAAGTGCTGTGTCAATGCTGGGGCTCGAGAAGCTGCAGGCCGAGGAGGCGCTGAGATGTGGCCCTGCAGTGAATTCATCTGGAGGAGAACAGCAAGTCGAGGGGCAGCCAGGGCAGCAGGAGCTGGTTCAGGGGGGCAGGGGGCACAGGAAAGATGGGGTGGGGCTGGGCCAGGGCACTGGCTCTGGAGGAGGAACACACAGTCTTCCCTTCAGATCCCGAGTGTGCTGTGGGAGAAAGAGGGTCCAGGCTGCTTGCGTGGAGGCCCTCGCCCTGAGGCAAACAGCGGTGGCTGTAGAGACTGTAGCTGAGGGTGGGGGAGATGGGAGCTTAGTTGGGGACATGCTGGGGTTGAGATACGCCAGCCCCACCGTCCAGGCAGGAGAGGCAGGGAAGCAGCAGGCCAGGTGCCACAGGAGGAGCCCTGAGGGGCACCACACAGGACACCCCCTGGGCATCAGGAAGAGGGGTCTCACTTGTGCCACCTGGCCTGGGACCCAGTGTGAGGCCCAAACGAGATGCCAGTGTACCAGGCATGTTGCGAACCCCAGCTGATGCCCAGCCACCCAGAGGGGCAGGCCTGCCTGCAGAGCAGGTTCACACCTCCATGCTCACAGATACAACTGCTGTGGATGTTCGTGTACAAGTCTTTGTTGGAGGTAAACACCTAGGAGTGAAGTGACTGGGGCGCATGACGTGTGTGTCTAAGAAACTTGAGCTGTAGTCTGACGTGGTTGGACCGTTGTTTGTTCTCTCCACGTTGCGTGAAAGCTCCAGTTGCTCCATGTCCTCAGCAGCGTGAGGTGGGCTCGGGCTTCTTAATATTAGCCGTTTTGTGGGGTGTGAAATGGCATCTCTTCGTGATTCTAGCATTTCCATTATGACACAATGTTGAGCATCTCTTCTCTCCTGAAGTGTTTATTCTAATCTTTTGCCTGTTTCTTACTATGACTTTATGAGATACATCATATGCTTTGTAAATATTTTCCTCCATCCTATGTCTTATCTTTTCATTCTCTCCGTAATGTCTTTTGAAAAGCAAAAGTTTTTAATTTTGATGAAGTCCAAGTTATTGATTTGTTTACGGATTGGGCTTTTAATGTCATATCTGGTAAAGTTTGACTAAACCAAGGTCACAAAGATTTCCTCATGTATTTTCTTCTAGACATTTTGTACTTTTATTTTCTCACTGAATTGCCTTTGCTCCTTTATCAAAAATTAGTTTTCCCTATTTGTGCAGCTTTATTTGGGGGCTCTCTAGTCTGTTCGCTAATCTATTTGTCTGTCTCTATTCCAATGCCATGCTGTTTTGATGACTGTAGCCTTATCATGTCTTAGAGTTGTGGTGGTCCTCCAACATTGTTCTTCTTTTCAAAGTTGTTTTGAGTAGTTAAGTCCTTTTTCAATTTCTATATAAATTTTAGAGTCAGCTGATAATTTTACACACACCAAAAGTGTGCTCTGGCTTGATTAGGATGGTGTAGAATCTATTGCTTAATTTGAACATAATTGACAGGTTAACAATATCAGGTCATTTGACCTGTGAACAAGGTATATCTCTCCATCTATTTATGAGTTATTTAATTTCTTTCAAAATGTTTCATAGTTCTCAGTGTACAGGTTTATCAAACTTTTGTCAGACTTACCCTGAAATATTTCATATTTTCCATACTGTTTTAAATATTTAACTTTAGTTTATAATTTTTCTTTGCTAGTATATAGAAATACAGTGAATCTGTGTATATATATATATGTATATATAGTTTCTTAGAATCTGTGCAAACAATAGAAAAGATCAATGAAGCTAAGAACTTATTCTTTGAAAACATAAAGAAAATTGATAAACCTTTAGCCAAACTCATCAAGAAAAAGACGGGGGGTCCAAATCAATAAAATCATAAATTCAAAAGGAGAAGTTTCAAGCAATAACACAGAAATACAGAAGATCATAGGATTGTTACAATAAGTTCAGTTAAGGAGCTCTGAAGTGAAGTGAAATCGTTCAGTCGTGTCCTACTCTTTGCGACCCCATGGACAGTAGCCTGCACCAGGCTCCTCCGTCCATAGGATTTTCTAGGCAAGAGTACTGGAGTGGGTTGCCATTTCCTTCTCCAGGGAATCTTACCGACCCAGGAATCAAACCCAGGTCTCCCACACTGATAGACAGACGCTTTACTGTCTGAGCCACCAGGGGACCTAAGGAGCTCAGTCATGTCCTACTCTTTGAGACCCCACGAACTGCAGCATGCCAAGCTTCCCTGTCCATCACCAACTCCCAGAGCTTGCTCAAACTTGTGTCCATCCAGACGGTGATGCCATCTCATCTTCTGTCATTCCCTTCACACTGCATAGAAGTTAAATAAGCAGGGAAACACTATACAGCCTTGATGTACTCCTTTCCCAATTTGGAACCAGTACATTGTTTCATGTTCAGTTCTGTTGCTTCTTGACCTGTATAGATTTCTCAGGAGGCAGGTAAGGTGGTCTGGTATTCCCATCTCTTGAATTTTCCACAGTTTTTTGTGATCCACATGGTCAAAGGCTTTAGCATAATCAATGAAGCAGAAGGAGATGTTTTTCTAGAATTCTCTTGCTTTTTGTATTATCCAACGGATGTTGGCAATTTGATCTCTGGTTCCTCTGCCTTATCTAAATCCAGTTTGTGCATTTGGAAATTCTCGGTTCACATACTGTTGAAGCCTAGCTTGAAGGATTTTGAGCATTACTTTGCTAGCATATTGAACGAGTGCAATTGTGCATTAGTTTACACATTCTTTGGCATTGCCCTTCTTTGAGACTGGAATAAAAACTGATCTTTTCCAGTCCTGTGGCCACTGCTGAGTTTTCCAAATTTGCTGACATATTGAGTGCAGCATTTTCACAGCATCATCTTTTAGGATTTGAAATAGCTCAACTGGAATTCCATCACCTCCACTAGCTTTGTTGGTAGTGATGCTTCCTAAGGCCCACTTGACTTTGCACTCCAGGATGTCTGGTTTTAGGTGAGTGATCACACCATTGTGGTTATCTGGATCATGAAGATCTTTTTTGTACAGTTCTTCTGTGTATTCTTGCCACCTCTTCTTAATATCTTCTGCTTCTGTTAGGTCCATACCATTTCTGTCCTTTATTTTGTCCATCTTTGACCAACCTAGATAGCATATTCAAAAGCAGAGACATTACTTTGCCTACAAAGGTCCGTCTAGTCAAGGCTATGGTTTTTCCAGTAGTCATGTATGGATGTGAGAGTTGGACTGTGAAGAAAGCTGAGCACCAAAGAATTGATGCTTTTGACCTGTGGTGTTGGAGAAGACTCTTGAAAGTCCCTTGGACTGCAAGGAGATCCAACCAGTCCATCCTAAAGGAGATCAGTTCTGGGTGTTCTTTGGAAGGAATGATGCTATAGCTGAAACTCCAGTACTCTGGCCACCACATGCGAAGAGTTGACTCATTGGAAAAGACTCTGATGCTGGAAGGGATTGGGGGCAGGAGGAAAAGGGGATGACAGAGGATGAGATGGCTAGATGGCATCACCGACTTGATGGACGTGAGTCTAAGTGAACTCCGGGAGTTGGTGATGGACAGGGAGGCCTGGCGTGCTGCGATTCATGGGGTCACAAAGAGTCAGACATGACTGAGCGACTGAACTGAACTGAACTGACTTGCATGAGATGTTCCCTTGGTATCTCTAATTTTCTTGAAGAGATCTCTAGTCTTTCCCATTCTATTGTTTTCCTCTATTTCTTTGCATCGATCACTGAGGAAGGCTTTCTTATCTCTCCTTGCTATTCTTTGGAACTCTGCATTCAGATAGATATAGATTTCCTTTTCTCCTTTGCCTTTCACTTCTCTTCTTTTCTCAGCTATTTGTAAGGCCTCCTCAGGCAACCATTTTGCCTCTTTGCATTTCTTTTTCTTGGGGAAGATTTTGATCACGGCCTCCTGTACAATGTTACAAACCTCCATCCATAGTTCTTCAGGCACTCCATCAGATCTAATCCCTTGAATCTATTTGTCACTTCCACTGTATAATCATTAGGGATTTGATTTAGGTCATACCTGAATGGTCTAGTGGTTTTCCCTACTTTCTTCAATTTAAGTCTGAGTTTGGCAATAAGGAGTTCATGATCTGAGCCACAGTCAGCTCCTGGTCTTGTTTTTGCTGATTGTATAGAGCTTCTCCATCTTTGGCTGCAAAGAATATAATCAATCTGATTTCAGTATTGACCATCTGGTGGTGTCCATGTGTAGAGTCTTCTCTTGTGTTGTTGGAAGAGGGTGTTTGCTATGACCAGTGCATTCTCTTGGCAAAACTCTGTTAGCCTTTGCCCTGCTTCATTTTGTACTCCAAGGCCAAAACTTGGAGGGATCTCTTGACCCTGCTTTTGCGTTCTATTCCCTTATAATGAAAAGGACATCTTTTTTAGCGTTAGTTCTAGTAGGTCTTCATAGAACCATTCAACTTCAGCTTCTTCGGCCTTAGTGGTTGGGGTATTGGATTACTGGGATAAAATTATATGTCAATAAAATGGACAACCTAGAGGAAATAAACAAATTTCTAAAAATACACAACCTCCCAAGACTGAACTAGGATGAAAGAGAAAATATGATCACACAAATAACCAATAATGAAATTTTTAATATTTATTTACTTATTTGAGTATTTACTTTTTGTAGGGTCTTATTTGTGGCATGGGGGCTTAGTTGCTCTGCAGTATGTGGGATCTTAGTTCCCTGACTAGTGTCCCCTGCACTGCAAGGCAGATTCTTAGCCACTGGACTACCAGGTAAGTCCCACAATAATGAAATAGAATCAGGAAAACAAACAAACAACCGGCAAACAGAAGTCCAGGGCCAGATAGCTTCACAGGTGGTCCTCTACACATTAGAAAATATCTCTCCTTTTCAAGTTATTTCCAAAAAAATTGCATAGGAAGGAATGCTTCTGAGCTCATTCTACAAGGCCAATGTTGCACTGATACCAAAACTAGACAAAGATATCACCAAAAAAGAAAATTACAGGCCAATCTCACTGATGAACATAGATGCAGAAATCCTCAACAAAACACTAGCAAACTAAATTCAAAAATACATGAGAAGAATCATACACAGTGATCAAGGGTACTTTATCCCAGGGATGCAGGGATGTCTTTATATCCACTAACAATTAATATGATATGCCACATTAGCAAACTAAAGAATAAAAATCATATGATCCTCTCAGTAGATCCAGAAAAAGGGTTTGACAAAATTCAACAATGGTTTATGATTTAACAAACCCTCAACACAGTGGGTATAGAGAGAACATATCTCAACATAATAAAAGCCATATATGTCAAACCCACAGCTACCATCATACTCAGATGCAAGCATTTCCTCTAAGATCGGGAACAAGACAAGGATGCCCAGTCTCATTACTTTTCTTCAACATAAAGTTGAAAGTCCTAGCCACAGCAATCAGATGAGAAAAGGAAAGGAAATGAATCCAAACTGGAAATAAAGAAGTAAAACTACTACTGCTTGCAGATGAAACGACACTATACATGGAGAATCGTAAAGATGCCACCAAAAAACTATTAGAGGTCATCAGTGAAATCAGTAAAGTTTCAGGATACAAAATTAATATACAACAATCAGTTATATTTTATATTCTAACAGCAAACTATCAGAAAGAGAAATTAAGAAAGCAATCCTATTTACAATTTACATCAAAAGGAATGAAAAGCATAAGAATAAATCTAAGGAGATAAAACACTTATATTCAGGAAACTAAAAGACACTAATGAAAGAAACTTGGAAGACAGCACAAATGGAGAGGCACACTGTGTTCATGGATTGGAGGAATTAATATTGTTAAGATGCCCATTCTACCAAGCAATCTACAGATTCAGTGCAACACCTAGCAAAATGCCAATGGCAATTTTCACAGAACTAAAATTATCCTAAAATTTGTATGGAAACATGAAAAACCCCAAACAGCCAAAACAATCTTGAGAAAGAACAAAGCTGGAGGAACCATGCGCCCTGATTTCAAACTATACTACATAGCTACAGTAATCAAAAAAGTTTGATACCAGCACAAAAAGAGACACATAGATCAGTGAAGCAGAGTAGAGAGCCCAGAAACAAACTCATGCTTTTATAGGCAGTTAAGCTTTGACATAGGAGGCAAGAGTATGCAGTGAAGAAAAGATAGCCTCTTCTATAAATGGTGTTGGGAAAACTGGATAGTTACATGCAAAAGAATCAAACTGAAGCACCTTTTCTTACACTAGATAAAAAAAGAAAAAACTCAAAATGGATTAAGGGGCTTCTCTGACAGCTCAGTTGGTAAAGAATCTGCCTGTAATGCAGGAGACCCCAGTTTGATTCTTGGGTCGGGAAGATCTGCAGGAGAAGGGATAGACTGCCCACTCCAGTATGCTTGGGCTTCCCTTGTGGCTCAGCTGATAAAGAATCCATCTGCAATGCTGGAGACCTGGGTTTGATCCCTGGGTTGGAAAGATTCCCTGGAGAAGGGAAAGGCTACCCACTCCAGTATTCTGGCCTGGAGAATTCCATGGACTGTGTAAATTCCATGGATTAAATACTTAAGTGTAAGACCTGAAAACAGAAAACTTCTACAAGAAAACATAGTCAGAATGCTCCTTGACATAGGTCTTTAGTAGTAATTTTTTTTTTTTTTTGGATATGTCTCCTCAGGCAAGGGTAACAAAAGCAAAAAGAAACAAATGAGGTCACATCAAACTAAAAAATTTTTGCACAGTGATGGAAACTTATCAACAAAATGAAAAGGCTGCCTACTGACTGGGAGAAGATATTTGCAAACAGTATATCCAATAAGAGGTTAATATTCCAAAATATACAAAGACTTTATACATCTGAATAACAAAAAAGCAAGCAGTGCAGTTGAGAAGCAGGCAGAGGATCTGAATAGACATTTTTCCAGTGAAGACATGCAAATGGACAAGAGACACAGGAAAAGATGCTCATCTCTGATCATCAGAGACATGCAGATCAAAACCACAACCAGATACCACCTCACACCTGTCAGAATGCCTATCATAAAAATGACAACAAATATCAGTGTGGGTGAGAAGGTGAAAAAAAGGGACCCTCCTACATGTTGATGGAGGAGTCAGTTTGTGCAAATGATACAGAGAAGTGCAGGGAGGGTCCTTTAAAAATTAGAATATGATCCAGGAATTCTACTCCTCGGTATTTATCTAAAGATAAAGAACACTAATTCAAAAAGGCACATGCACCCTTGTGTTTATTGCAGCATTATTTACAATAGTTAAGTTATGGAAGCAACTCAAGTGGTCATCAACAGATGAATGGATAAAGAACATGTGGTGTGTATGTGTGTGTTTGTGATGGAATATTACTCAGCCATAAAAAAGAATGAAAACTTGCCATTGGCCACAGTATGGAAGGACCTTGGGGATATTTTGCTAAGTAAAAGAAGGCAGACAGAGAAAAACAAATATTGTATGATTTTGCTTATATGTGGAATCTAAAAAACAAATGACCAAAGGTAACAAAACTGAAGCTGAGTTATAGACACAAAGAACAAGCAAGTGGTTGCCAGAGCCGGGCAGGTGGGCAGAGGAGAGAAAGAATTGAGGGAGATTAAGAGGTACAAATTTCTGGTTGCAAAATAAATGAGTTGCAGTATGAAATGTAGGGGTTTCCCAAGGTGGCTCAGCAGTAAGCAATCTGCCTGCCAGTGCAGGAGACCCAGGTCTGATCTCTGGATTAAAAAGATCCCCTGAAGAAGGAAATGGCAACCCACTCCAGTATTCTTGCCTGGAAAATCCCACAGACAGAGGAGCCTGGTGGGCTACAGCCCATGAGGTTGCAAAGAGCTGGACATGACTTAGTGACTAAATAACAACAATGAAATGTAGGGTGTTGGGAATATAGTCAATAACTATGTAGTATCTTTGTATGGTGACAGATTGTAACTAGACATCATGGTGATCAGTTTGAAATGTATAGAAACATCGATCACTATTTTGTGTTAACAGGAATTAACATAGTGCTGTAGGTCAATTGTATTTCAAAAACAAACAGGCTCAAGGATAAGTGATCAGGTTGGTGGTTACCCAAGGTGGGCGGGGAAGGGGGATTGGATGAAGTTGGTCAAAAGGTACAAACTTCCAGTTATAAGACAAATAAGTACTAGAGATGTAATGGACAACATGAAAAGCATGTTAACCCTACTGTACATTATATAATGGAAGTTCTTTAAGAATAAATCCTAAGAGTTCTTATCACAAGGAAACTTGTTTTCTGTTCCTTTTTTTTTTTCTTTTTGCCTTCTGTACTCTTTTATTATCATCGTACTCTTTGCATCAAGTTGCATAGCAATGATAGTAGGTTTCTTTTTAAAGTTTAGGATTAAATATTAAGTATCTTTCCCCACTTTAATTTTACATTACTCTGCCAAGAAAAAAAAAATTAAAACTCAAGTTATCTGAAGCCTGGACACATTTCCATGATTAGCCAGGCTGTGTCAAAGTTGATGGCTTTGTTCTTCCTGCTTTGTGAGCAGGCCCAGGCCCTAGAAAGATGGGACAAGGTTATAACTGTTTTTGAAAAGTATGCCACAAAAATGGATGGCCTGTTATAAGCCAGGTTACAAAATCAGGTCAGAGGTGAGGGAGGGACAGTTTCTTCCAGAAACAGAATTTCTGAAGAGCCCCAGTCCATCGCTTTTCCCCAGAATGGTGGGAGGAGGGGTCAGAGCTCACGGTGAGCTTCACAGCCCGGTCTCTGGGAGGGGACGGCAGGTGCCTGGCCAAGGGGGTGGCTGGGGGGAGGGTGGCCATGCCTGCTTTCCCCCACCTTTCTCAGGGAGGAAATGGAGAGTTTATTGCCCAGTGAGTGTGAAGAGGGCTGAAGCTTGGTCGGTACAGAATTCTCTAAGAAACAGACAACTCAGACTCTTCCTCTCACTTAAGCAAAGAAGTTATTTTAAAAGCGCTTGGGAAGTTCTCCTGCACCCTTGGGGGGAGGCTCAGAGGAGAGAGTCATCAGTGCAGCCCCCTTCCAAGCCGTATCGGAACTCCTGAAGGTTGGAGACACCATAGAAGTGGGTGAAGGCAGCTTCCACGACCAGGACATGGAAGATCTGATGAGACAGACTGGAAGCATATGTCGAATTTTCCAGGGAAGAAGCGCTCGGGAACACGTGCGGCATAGAGGCCGACTCTGGTGATGTACATCAGAGCCATGCGGAAGAAGAGCCCTCCGTCTGGCCCACCACGGTGGCCTTGATGCAGTCCTCTGTGATTGTGAACTGCGTGGTAAGCATGATGCCACTCAAGCTAAGCCCCAGGAACACTCCTGCTCTTGTCTGCCGGTGCTTGGGAGTGGGGAACCGGTCCCACTGTGCCACGATGATGGCAGAGATGCCCAGAACACAGATGACGGATGTAGATGAGCCGTGGCTCTGGGGAGCAGAAGAGGGAGTAGTAGAGCCAGGGTCCAAAGCTCCCCAGAATCAGTAAGGCAATCCCTGCACCATGCAGTTCCGAGAAGGTCTGAGAGAGTGTCCCCGAATGACAGCAGACGGTGTGAAAGAGCCAGGAGAAGCTGAGGCAGAGCACCACTCCCAGGAGGAACATCCCAAACACCACCTTCTCCTGAAGGGGGAGCCATGAAGTACATGTTTGGTCTGAGCATGGTCAGGATTCCCAGAAAGAAAAACAGCACAAAACCAAGCAGGAGGGTCCAGATGTTGCCAGTCTCCGTGCAGATGCAGAAGGTGCTCTTGAAGCACGCCCGGGAGGAGGGCACGGGCGGCCAGTGGCCGTGCAGCAGGCAGTCACTGTCCTTCAGCCAGTCCGGAGCACGTCGTATGGGATGGCCCTCCAGCACCCCTCCCAGACCTCGTGCACAAGCTCCTCCTCCTTCTCCATGGCGTGCTGGGCCCACAGGGGCCCACACCTCCTCCCCCGCCTCCTGAGGCCCCGGGTATGCCTGCTCCTCTTCAGCTTTGGTTGGGTTCTGATTGCCCGCTTGCCCATCTTCTCTACCCGGGCTCCCAGCTCCACTGTGTCAGCTGCCCAGTTGCCAGCAGGAGCCCCGTTGCCCTGGGCCACCAAGGGTCCCTTGTGAGACGGCATCTGGCTGGTGCCTCAGAGCCCTCCGGCTTCAGCTTGGGGAAAAGGTGGGTTCTCTCAGCCCCAAGGGGCAGAGAGCTCCCTGTGGTGGGAGACAGGCGGGCAGAGGGCTTTACTGGGGGCTGTGCACCCAGCGCTACATCCCGCATCGCTGGAGATAGCCTGCGGCTGGGCCTTTTTTCTATTTCTTTAATTGTGTCTGCATGAGACATAAGAGATGTGGGTTCGATTCCTCGGTGGGGAAGATCCCCTGGAGGAAGGCATGGCAACCCACTCCAGTATTCTTGCCTGGAGAATCCCATGGACAGAGGAGCCTGGCGGGCTACAGTTCACAGAATTGCAAAGAGTCAGACACGACTGAGCAACTGAGCATGCACACACGCATGAGATGACGGTGGTCATTAAACTCATTGTGACAATCATTTCATGGTCATAGAAGTCAGATCAGTCTGCTGCACTGATCTGACCATGGTCATAAGCCAGACCACGCTGTGAACCTGGCTCTTGTTTGTTTGGAGAATCTGTTCTCTCCCACTGGAATGTCCACACATCACCCCAAAATATCCAGGCCCAAGCACCCTCATGACCACGTCATTCTTCATGCCACTGGCTCTTCTACGCACACTGTGAGGGCAGGACGTTCACCTTTCTGTAGTTCTAGCAAGGTGTTGGAGAAGACTCTTGAGAGTCCCTTGGACTGCAAGGAGATCCAACCAGTCCATTCTGAAGGAGATCAGCCCTGGGATTTCTTTGGAAGGAATGATACTAAAGCTGAAACTCCAGTACTTTGGCCACCTCATGTGAAGAGTTGACTCATTGGAAAAGACTCTGATGCTGGGAGTGATTGGGGGCAGGAGGAGAAGGGGACAACAGAGGATGAGATGGCTGGATGGCATCACTAACTCGATGGATGTGAATCTGAGTGAACTCCGGGAGTTGGTGATGGACAGGAAGGCCTGGCATACTGTGATTCATGGGGTTGCAAAGAGTCGGACACGACTGAGCGACTGAACTGAACTGAGCAAGCGTGTTTTCCGTATTTCCTTAGATAGTTCTTCTGTTGTGTGTTTCATCTTGACACTTCTGTTTCCTGGAACTGAATTGTCGCCCACACTCAGCCCACTCCCCTTCCAGCTCTTCCCCTCTGTTCTGTCTCCAAGTGCCCCTGTGTGATCCCCCAGGGCTCCAATCAATTCTTCAGCCAACACCATCCTGTTGTGGGGCCTGTTCACTCTCGCTGGCTAATATCCAGCTACTTCTCATGGTTTCTTGCTCTTGTTCCACACTGTGAAGGACCACCCGTGAGTTTTCAGGTATATTTCCTTCCTCACACTTATATGACCTTGAGACCCAGAAGCGTACCCTATCCTGTCCACTCCCAGTTCAGGCAACAAGGTCGGGGCTGGCAGACCCCTCCTAGGGTGACCCAGCCTCAGCCACCTGGCCTCTTCCAACACGGTGGTCAGTGTATGGGGCAGGCTCCCCTACTGGGCATCCCCCAGGATGGGTAGGTGAAAGAGGAAAGAGGCATTAGTGTCGCAGACCTGGGCCCCAGGCTCCCTGCCAGAAGGACGCTGAGGTGACTTGGTTCTGGACCAGGGCCATGTTCTCCACACAACAGGGGGTTCGTTTGGTTTTGTCGCCACTGAGCAAAAGGTGAGCAGGAAGGGTGTTTGTGGGATGGTCGGAGGTTCTACAGGGCATGGCCCTTGTGCAATGACCCTGGAGGGCACTATCGATGGCATGTGGTCTTGGGGGCAGGGCAGCAGCCTAAGCACCCACTGGCCTCCCTGCCCATGCCTCCCCAGGCCCCTGTGGGCACCCAGCAAACGCCCTCAGGGGGAACAGCTGTGTCCACCGAGCCCGGGCCTTCAGGACACGGGGGTCAACCTGTGTGACACCACATGGCCCCCGTGGCCCTGGCCTCTCCCAGGGTGACACCCACTCCTGGCTGCAGCGGAGCCTGGGCTGGGTCACAGAAAGGGATGCCCCTGGTCCAGACTTGCTGTTGCATCAGAAAACTCAACAAAGCGGGAGACCAACAAGGAGACCACGGGCTACTGTGTCAGGTCTTCAGTGTGAGGAATGAGCAAACCTCCCCTTGAATGGACCTGGAATTGCTCATGAGGTCAGCACTCATCTCTGCATGGCGCTCCTTCCTGGGACTCGAGTTTACTGGCTGAATCCAGCTGCTTTAGGAGAACAGAGTATGAAGTACTCTCTAGAAGTCTGCTGCGGAGCTGGGCTGTGGCCCGGTTTTCCTCTGAAAGTAATGAATTCAAACACAGGAGACGCTGTTGGGAATTAAAGGAAAGCAACCGTTTTTGTAAGCTGTGAACACAAACTGGGCCTGCAGCCAATGAGTCTTGGTCCTATTGGTTTGTTACGTATCAGAGAAATAATTCCATATCAAACTGGAAAAGTGTTAATGCACTTACATTACTCACATCACACTTTTCACACCTTCTCCTTGTGAAGTCCCAAAATTGCCTGGATTTGCTCTGAAAGCAAGCAAGCGTCTCCACCCAGGCTGAGGAGCCTCACGCCCCTCATAGGGCAAATCAGTGGAATAGGAGGCTCTCAGGTGGGGGCAGTTCTGGGGAGAGAGGGAGGCGCCTGGCACTGGGTGAGGCCCCAAGAAGGACATGTCCTCACAGCTAGACAGAGAGACCACACGTCCCCACGGCCGGACGGGGTGGCCGCACGTCCCCACGGCTGGACGGGGTGGCCGCACGTCCTCACAGCTAGACAGAGAGACCACACGTCCCCACAGCCGGACGGGGCGGCCGCACGTCCCCACGGCTGGACGGGGTGGCCTGGCTGCTCTGCTGGGAGCACCAGGGGACAGAGGCAGTGGGCGAAGGGAGAGGGCCTACTGTTCTGATGTTGCTGTTGACCCAACGGCGGTGCTCCGGGGACTATGGCTTGCGTGGTGACACGCCTCAGCCTTGGAGGAGCTGCTGTTCCCAAGGACTTGGGGGGCCGCCCTGGAGGAGGAAGTTCACTCTCTGACTGCCCCCTCCTGCTGCAGCAGCAGGGAGGGTTTCTCCAGCCAGTCCCTCTCCCAGAGCAGACCTGAGAAGGCACCGCAGGCCGCCAGCCACTAGAGAGGCCAGGGCTGGTCAGAGGGGCAGGAGCCCTGGTGTCAGGACATCTCAGCTGGGCTCCGTCCCGCACCCATTTGTTTAAAATTCTCTCCATCCCTTTCTCACAGGCACCCCAGTGCCTCCCCACCAGTACTTCCTTCCCCCCGCTGCCTCCC
>NW_024070186.1:11471092-11648273 GCF_014754425.2 Oryx dammah | reverse complement strand
CATCTCCACCCCCCCGTGCACCGTCTCCCCCCGTGACCCCCCCCCCCGCCGCACCCCCACCACCTAAGGGTCCTGAGCTGCCACTCGGTGTTTCAGCTGAGCCCAGCTGGCACCCTCACCAACCAACCTGGCCAAGAACCAAAAGCAAAAACAGTGACAGAGAATCCAAAGAGGAGAGTCAGTGAAAGTGAATTTATTTCACCCTATGACGTTTACTCTGGGAGCCAAGAAAAGATATGCCAGGGTCCATTTTGTCCAGAAAGCAGGTTCTCAGCCATCTGGGCAGGGCCTCCAGGACTCTGAGGGTGCACCTCAAATTTTTCAAACCCTGATGCTCAACTAGTGTCCATTTATTGATAAATATGCCTCCAAAAGTCCTGTGTGTGTGTGTGAGAGAGAGAGAGAGAGATTTAAAGGAGGTCATTTAGAGAAAAGTCCCCATATTTTCTGATGGATAATCATGGTTTGCAAGAAAAAGAAATTTGCAAATTGCACACTTGAGATGACAGTAGTTTATATGTTCCTGGCTTTGGAATCACTAGTGAAATTTAAATAAAACGGTAAAATCATTGCTCTTTCCAGTCATTTAAAATTCAGAAAGAAAATCATTAAAATTTGGAAGCACCAAGTGAAGGTGAATCCAAGTGGAAGGCTAGCGTCTAGTGATCAACCTAGTGGACGAAAACAACAGCTCCCACCTTGCCCACTTCCTGCAACCCCCCAGGATCCACTCCATGGGAGAGAGGGGAGCACCCCTGCTTCCTGGTTAGGGGCACTGGCCTGGCGGATCCTCCCCCAGGGAGCCTAGCAACCAGGCCCTATAGCTGGAGGAGCTCCCTGCTCAGTGCCTTGCAGCCCCTTCAAAGGATGGAAGCAAGTCTGTGAGCAAAATACATTCTTGGTTTGGTTTCTAGAACTTTCCAAGCAGATGCTGAGTCTATTAACAATAAACACATCCCTCTAGTTTGGAAAGGATGACTGGAAAATGCTGTAGAATTATTTTGGCTTAGGAATTTAGAACTTAATTTCAGTCCCAGATGTTAAGACATATCTAGAGTTATTTTCCCCATGACATTAAAAAAAATATATATGTGCTTTCTATTACAAAATTGAAAATGCACAGAAATTTTGAAAAATTAAGCAGTGAAAATCCAGGTACCATCAAGCCAGCCTCTGTCTCTGTCTCTGAATGTCTCTCTCCCAATATTTGAAAGGGATTTGCAATACCTCAACCCTGCTCCCCAAATATGTCACTATTAATTTCCTTTTCTCCTAAGCACAAGGGCATCCTGTTACAAAACCGCAAGAGGGTCATCACAGCTCAGAAGCGTATTAGCTTGTGCAGCCCTTGCTCCACATTCCCCTTCCAGGGTTACCCTGAGCATATCACGTGTAGCCACGTTTCTGGGTCCACTCATCACATGGTCTCATGTTTCCCAGTCTCCTTCCGTTTGGAGCAGCTCTCTTGATGTTTCCTCCAGAGCAGTGGCTCTCTAATTTTTTATTTTTAGTTTCTATACTTTAAAATCCACTCTTTGTGATGTTCAATTCTGAGTTTTGACAAATGCATCATTGTGCAAGATTCAAACCAGAACATCACTCCTGAAAACTCCTTCCTGCTGCCTCTTCCAGTCCAGCTCCTCCCCTGCTCTCAGTGCACAGAACCTATGAATCTGCTCTACCTTATGGTTCTGTCTTTGCCAGAAAGTCATCTACAGAAACATAAAAGACCCTGAATAGCCAAAGCAATCTTGAGAAAGAGAAATGGAGCTGGAGAAATCAGGCTCCCTGACTTCAGACTATACTAGAAAGCTACACTCATCAAAACTGTATGGTACTGGCACAAAAACAGAAATAAAGATCAACAGAACAGGATAGGAAGTCCAGAGATAAATCCACGCACCTAGGGTCACATTATCTATGACAAAGGAGGCCAAAATATATGATGGAGAAAAGAGTCTCTTTTTAATAAGTGGTGCTGGGAAAATGACAGCTACATGCAAACAAATGAAGCTGGAACACTCCCTCATGCCACACACAAAAAGAAAATAAAGACCTAAATATAGGACCTGATACTATAAAACTCTTAGAGGAAAACGTAGGCAGAACACACTTTGACATAAATCACAGCAAGATCTTTTTTAATCCACTGCCTACAGTAACAAAAATAAAAACAAAAATAAACAAATGGGACCTAATTAAACCTAAAAACAGCAAAGGAAACCACAAACAAAACAAAAAGACAGCCCATAGATTGGGATAAAATATTTGCAAATGAAGCAACCAACAAGGGATTAATCTCTAAAATATACAAACAGCTCATGTAGCTCAATATAAAAAAAATAATAATAAACGACCCAATTAAAAAGTGTGCAGAAAGGCTAAATAGACATTTCTCCACAGAAGACATACAGATGGCCGATAAACACATGAAAAGATGTTGAACATAGCTAATTATTAGAGAAATCCAAAGGCAAACCAAAACTACAATGACATTTCACCTCACACCAGTCAGAATGGACGTGATCAAAAAAATCTACAGACTATACCTGCTGAAGAGTGTGTAGAGAAAAGAGAACTTTCTTATGCTGAAGGTGGGAATGCATGTTGGTACAGGCACTATGGAGGATGATATGGAGTTTCCTCAGAAAGCTAAAAATTGAGCTACCATATGATCTGGCAATCCCACTCCTGGGCATATACCCAGAGGAAACTCTAATTTGAAAAGATGCATACACCCCAGTGTTCATTGCACCAATATTTACAATAGCCAGGACATGGAAGCAACTTAATTGTCCATCGACAGAAGAATGGATAAAGATGTGATATATATATGCAATGGAATATTACTCAGCCATTAAAAGGAGTGAAACTGTGCCATTTGCAGGAACATGGATGGACCTAGAGAGTGTCATACTGAGTGAAGTAAGTCAGGCAGAGAAAGACAAATACATATGATGTCCCTTATACGTGGAATCTTTAGAAAGGGTACAGATGGACTTATTTACAAAAGAGAAATAGAACTACAGATGCAGAAAACAAACATGGTTACCAGGGGACAGAGGGGGTGGGATACACTGGGAGATTTGGATTGACATATACATACTACTTTTCATAAAATAGATAACTAGTAAGAACCTACTGTATAGCACAAGGAACTCAACTCAGTACTCTGTAATGACTTATATGGGAAAAGAATCTAAAAAAGAGTGGATATATGTATATGGATAACTGATTCAGTTTGCTGTACACCTGAAACTAAAACCACACTGTAAATCAACTATACTGCAATAGAAAAAAAGAAGGCCATCTGCAGGCAGACCTCAGAGATACAGTGTGTTTGGTTCCACGCTTACTTGCATGCTCAGTAGCTTCCGTCGTGTCCGACTCTTTGTGACCCCAAGGACTGTAGTCCTCCAGGCTCCTCCATCCATGGGATTCTCCAAGCAAGAATATTGCCATGCCTTCCTCCAGGGAATCTTCCTGACCCAGGAATCAAACCAGTGTCTCCTACACTGCAGGAATTTTTACCCACTGAGCCATCTGGGAAGCCCTGGGTTTGATTAGAGCAATAAAGCAAAATTCACGGTGAAGTGAGACGGCAACTCTTTGGTTTCTTGGTGCATATAAAGTTAGATTTATACCATACTGTAGTCTATTACTTGTGCAATTAAACCCAGAAGGACCCTAAAGGCCCTTTGTAGGAACAGGCCCCTCACCATATCCCTTGCTTCTTGTTTAGAAAAGACTTAGCCTCCTAGACTCTCCTTGAGTTCCGAAGAGCAAATTTAATCAGAGAAGTGAGAAAATGCAGAAACAAAGGAAAACAGTCAAGCTAGACCAAAAAAAAAATAGTAATCATTAAACTAAGTCAAGGGCCTTTAGCTCCTCCTCAAGGATTGTAGATAATTGTTGTTATTGTTGTTCAGTTGCTAGTCACATCTGGCTCTATGTGACCCTGTGGATTGCAGCACACCAGGCTTCCCTGTCCCTCACTGTCTCCTGGAGTTTGTCCAAGTTCATGTCCACTGATTCAGTGATGCCTTCCAGCCATCTAATCCTCTATTGCCCCCTTCTCCTTTTGCCTTCCATCTTTCCCAGCATCAGGATCTTTTCCAATGAGTCAGTTGGCTGTTCGCATCAGTATTGGAGCTTCATCTTCAACATCAGTCCCTCCAGTGAGTATTCAGAGTTGATTCCTTTGGGATATAGAATATAGATAATATTCTCAGCCATATTCTTGAACTGTTTTGCAGATATTGAGACACCCCCCTGCCACAGGTGGGAGAATTTAACTGTGTGCTGCCCACCAGCCTGAAGCCCTCAGATGGCTGCAACCAGAAGGCCGATGATGTTAACTCCCCCTTACTTCACAACCAGCCAATCAGAGGAACGGCCACAAGCTGATCACACACCCCAAGACCCTCTCGTCACAGTGCCTTTAAAAGCTTCCCCAGGAGCCATCAGGGAGTTTGGGTCTTTAGAGACTGAGCTGCCTGTCCTCGGCACCTGACCCCACACCAGGCACCTTAATGCTCCCCTCTCCCACACCACCACCTGAGGCCCGTAAGTGGGCCTTGCTGAGCAGCTGGTGAGCCTACCTGAGTTTGGTTCAATGACATGATCTCTAAAAAGCAGCCTGCATACTGTACAGTGTTCGTCACTATGTATTAACAGTCGTGTCCGGCGCTTTGCAATCCCTTGGATTGTAGCTCCCCAGGCTCCTCTGTTCATGAAATTCTCCAGGCAAGAATACTGGAGCAGGTTGCCATTTCCTTCTCTAGGAGATCTTCCTGACCCAGGGATCGAACCCAGATCTCCTTCATTGCAGACAGATTCTTTACCGTCTGAGACACCAGCTAAGTCCACAATCTGTATGAAATAAATACTTTATTGCTAAAAATGCAAACTATCATCTGACGGCACAATTTTTGTAAAAGCAGTGTCTGGGAAGTGGGGTGAAGACAAGTACAGTGAAGGGAGGTGTGCGGCCAAACAGCATGTGACCTCGAAAGGTTTCTTTCTCCGCTTGAAACCACTGAGGTCCATCAGAGCTGCTGCGCTTGTTCACAGTTTGATCTTTCTATTTGGACCAGTCTGTTCCAACAGTCACCCCCTGAAGGACAGTGGGTCGTTTCTAGCCTTTGGTCATACAAATGAAGATGCTACAAGTATCCACATGCGGGTTTTGTATGCAGGTAAGTTTTCACTTCTTTAGGGGAAATGCCCAGGGCATGATTTGGGGCATAAGATAGGTATAGGTTCAATTTTTAAAGAAATTATGGGCGGATGTCTGGAGTGGCTGTACGGGTTCTCGCAACACTGCAGGGGACCCAGCACCCAGGTCTGCAGCTGCAGGCTTTGTGTGCAGCATTCTAGAAGATTCCTAGCATAGCTTAAGGTTTAATTTGCAAACCCCTATTGACTATTGATGAGCGTCTTTTCCTGGGCTCACTTGTCATCCATACATCTTCTTTGGTGATCATTTTTCACTGGGCTGTTTGTTTTCTTATTGTTGAGTGTGAAGAGTTCTTTGTATATTCCAGATACAAGTCTTTTGTCAGATATGTGATTTGCAAATCTTTTTCAGACGTTGTATTTTCAAATTTTAGAATTTCCATTAGGTTCTTTTTATAATTTTTCTTTCTTTGCTAAGAACTTCTGTCTTTCCATTCATTTCATTCCATTCATCTCAAGTGTTCCATCCATCTCGATTTTGATGGAAGAAAGAAGTAATCAGCGATGCTCCAAGAGTCTCTCAAGTAGAGCCAGCAACCACTGGGGGCTTGTACTTGTCCAGAGGGGATGGATGCCCTCTGCCCCATGACCTGATGGAGTCCCGATCCCCATGCTGTGTCGTGAATCCAGTGTCAGCTCAGCTTCCAGAGCTTTTGCTCTTCTGTTTGAGTCTCCGCAGCAAGGCTGCAGCTCTGGGGCTGGTGTCAGGCTGGGGTAGTGGTTCATGCAGAATTCATCCTTTTTGGTGGTTTGTGTGGAATTCTGTAACTTTGACTCCAGGACAAGTATCTTGTGGAATATTCCATATCCCAGATCTTATCAACCAAAATAATCAAGTGGCAGCACAAAAGATAGGAGTTTACTTGGGGTCTTAAAAATTGCAATCCTGGAGACTCAGATTCAGGTAACCTGGGAAGGGTGTTCAGGGAAGAGAGTCAGGGACTGCTAAAGACAAAAAGCTATGAGGCCTTTTTGTTCAAAGTTGCCTGGCCTGATGCTGATAGGAGCTGGAAAACACTTGTCCTAAAGGGACCACGACACCACCCTTATGGCAGAAAGTGAAGAGGAACAAAAAGCCTCTTGATGAAAGTGAAAGAGGAGAGTGAAAAAGTTGGCTTAAAGCTCAACACTCAGAAAATGAAGATCATGGCATCTGGTCCCATCACTTCATGGGAAATAGATGGGGAAACAGTGGAAACAGTGTCAGACTTTATTTTGGGGGGCTCCAAAATCACTGCAGATGGTGATTGCAGCCATGAAATTAAAAGACGCTTACTCCTTGGAAGGAAGGCTATGACCAACATAGACAGCATATTAAAGAGCAGAGATATTACTTTGCCAACAAAGATCCATCTAGTCAAGGCTATGGTTTTTCCAGTAGTCATTATGGATGTGAGAGTTGGACTGTGAAGAAAGCTGAACACCGAAGAATTGATGCTTTTGAACTGTGGTGTTGGAAAAGACTCTTAAGATTCCCTTGGACTGCAAGGAGATCCAACCAGTGCATTCTAAAGGAAATCAGCCCTGGGTATTCTTTGGAAGGAATGATGCTAAAGCTGAAACTCCAGTTCTTTGGCCACCTCATGCAAAGAGTTGACTCATTGTAAAAGACTCTGATGCTGGGAGGAACTGGGGCAAGAGGAGAAGGGGGCGACAGAGGATGAGATGGCTGGATGGCATCACTGACTTGATGGACGTGAGTATGAGTGAACTCCGGGAGTTGGTGATGGACGGGGAGGCCCGGCGTGCTGGGATTCATGGGGTCGCAAAGGGTCGGACATGACTGAGCAACTGAACTGAACTGAAAGGGACCACGAATCGTTTTAAGGCCAGGGCCCAGTGAGTAGAGAGACTGTCACCAGGTTCTGGAGATGTTCTGGGTGACTTTACTGAGTAATGGGCTCAGAGTCCATCCAGGCTGGGACTACATAATTCCCATCCTCGGAGGCCTCTGTCTCCATCTGAGAGACTCTGGGAGCATCACTGACTCCACTCGCTTTTCCTTTCACAACCTGATCGTTCCACACAGTTAAAATGCAGACATTGAAGTCAAAGATGACAAAAGAATTCACATTCAAAATGTATTTGTGTGTTTTGGTCCCTGATGCAGCGGGGATGGTAGCTCAAGAGGACAGGGGAGGGGGGCGAGCTGGTTGGGGAGCTACTTCTGGAGTGGGTGGTGCAACCAGGCTCACATGGATGCTGGGCAGCAGGGCAGTCAGTGCAGCTCAGTGACGCTCCCCAGTCCCACACCCTGAGAACGCACATGATTAGTCTGACATTCTGCCATGTGGCGTTTACATCACAGAATCAGGGAAATGCCCCCTTCAGGCTTGTCCCCCAGAGAACAGATTGTCAAGCAAGGACCTGTGTACCACTACCATCATTGTCCCCCTGGGCCACGCAGGCCCTCACTGTGGGCATCCAATCACACCAGGGGAGGTTGCCAGGCCACAGCGCCCTGGCTACCAGGGGGTAGCCAGCAAGGTTCCTGGGAGAGTCACTGTCCAGGCTGTACTGGCACTAGTTTACTTTTCATGTAAAAAGTTTTTCAGTTCAGTTCAGTCACTCAGTCGTGTCCGACTCTTTGCCACCCCATGGACTGCAGCACACCAGCCTTCCCTGTCCATCACCAACTCCCAGAGCTTACTCAAACTCATGTCCATCGAGTCAGTGATGCAATTCAACCATCTCATCCTCTGCTGTCCCCTTCTCCTCCTGTCTTCAATCTTTCCCAGCATCATGAGTCAGTTCTTCACATCAGGTGCCCAAAGTGTTGGAGTTTCAGCTTCAGCATCAATCTTTCCAACGAATATTCAGGACTGATTTCCTTTAGGATGAACTGGTTGGGTCTCCTTGCAGTTCAGGGGAATTTCAAGAGTCTTCTCCAACAGCACAGTTAAAAAGCATCAATTCTTTGACGCTCATCTTTCTTTATAATCCAAATTTCACATCCATACATAACTACTGGAAAAACCATAGCTTTGACTAGACAGACCTTTGCTGGCAAAGTAATGTCTCTGTTTTCTAATATGCTATCTAGGTTGGTCATAGCTTTTCTTCCAAGGAGCAAGTGTCTTTTAATTTCCTGGTTGCAGTCACCATCTGCAGTGATTTTGGAGGCCCCCAAAATAAAGTGTCTCTCTGTTTCCATCATTTCCCCATCTATTTGCCATGAAGTGATGGAACTGGATGCCATAATCTTAGTTTTCTGGATGTTGAATTTTAAGTCAACTTTTTCACTCTCCTCTTTGACTTTCATCAAGAGGCTCTTTAGTTCTTCTTGGCTTTCTGCCATAAGGGTGGTGTCATCTGCATAAAAAGTTTTTATGTGCCCTTTTTATGGCAAAATGTAGGGCTTCCCTGGTGACTCAGATGGTAAAGAATCTACCTGTAATGCAGGAAACCTGGGTTTGATCCCTGCGTTGGGAGATCCCTGGAGACAAGAATGGCAATCCACTCCAGTATTCTTGCCTGGAGGATCCCATGGACAGAGGAGCCTGGCAGGCTGCAGGCTACAATCCATGGAGTCACAAAGAGTTGGATACGACCGAGTAACTAACACTTTCACTTTCATATATAGCATAAAACTTGCCATCCTGGCCATTTTTAAGAGCACAGCTCAGCTGCGTGAAGCACATTCACCCAGCTGTGGACCACCTCCAGAGCCTTCTCATCTCCTGAACTGAAGCTCTGCCCGCGAAACACTGACTCCCTGGCCCCTCCCCAGCCCTTGGCCCCAGGCCCCACCTTCTGTCGCTATGGATCTGACTCCTCCAGGGACCTCAGGTAAGGGAATTGTCCAGTGTTTGTCCTTTTGCATTTGGCTTATGTCACTGAGCACAGCGTCCTCGAGGTTCACCCAGGTGGCAGCACCTGTCGGCGTCCCTCCTTCCTGAGGCCGAGCAGGACTCCGTTGTGTGGATCATGCTCTATCCATCCATCATCCATCGATGAGCACTTGTCAGTTTACGTTACACCATCTTTTCTTGATAAAGTAACACAGGTACTTCGGGTTTCAAATGTTCAGGTAGCACAAAAGACATAGAATGAAAGACTGTCTGCCCTCCAACCTTCAGAGCAAGACTAAGACTCAGGTGGAAACTGGCTCTCGTGTCCTGTCCTCCCAGCTCCCCTCCATGGCCATGAAGGCCCAACCAGCGTCCCTTGCAGACTCACCGAGGTCCGTGTCCAGGTCCCTGTGCTGACATGGCCGACCTTGCGGGGATGCTGGTGCCCCCACAGGCATAAGACTCAGGACTGTGGCCCCCCGGAGGAGAAGCTCGGAGTGGGCAGGGGTGGGCAGTGGAGGGCTCCCGGGGACGCGGCCCGTTCAGATGCTGCTCTGTGGGCCAGGTTTGGCAGCTGGTGTTTCCTGGAGGATTATCTGCTTCACCCTTTGTTTGTCTTGGATTGAGAGGATCCTTTCATTTCCTCTGCTGCTCTGCTTATTTCCTGTTCTCTTCTTAAAATTCTGTGTTTGTTTCTCTTTCTATTATTCTTGATGGAATTATCTAGTGTTTTTATCTATTTTATAGGTTTTTTTTTTCCCCTCAAAGATCTGCTTGTGGGTTTATGATTCCATTACTTTTCTATTTCAATTACTCCGTGTTTACTTTTAGTAATTCTTTTCTTCTGGTTTTCTTCTGTTTTAAAATTTGTTTTCTTGCATATCACATTAAAAACCAATTGTATGTCCATTTGTTTTCACTCAAATATAGATATTTTTAAGTATGCTTTTTAAATTTATATTTTATTTTTAACCGTATTTTATATTTTAACCATATCCCATAGGTTCTAGTGTTTTTACTTATATATTGTTTTCTAAATAGCCTATCTTTGAGGTTTTCTTTCATTTTAGAACCAGTGGCTATTGGAGAGTTTGGAGGGGTTTTCCTGGTAGTATTTTTTTCCTATTTCCATTATTAATGCCTAAAATTTTTTTTGCACTTCAACTAGAGAATGTGATCTCTCAATATACTGAGGTTTTCTTTATCTCCTTAAACACCTGAAGGGGAAAATGTCCCCTTTGTGTCAGGGCGAGAAATTCTCAGATGAAGCCGTTAGTCACAAAGGCCTGGTGGACCCACTCAGGTAAGAGCACAGTGTCCTGTTGCCCTTGGTAATGTCACCAGAGGGACCCGTCGGGTCATGGCTTGGACTTTGCTGGTTTTCACCTGCACTTGCCCCAGCCGAGAGGAGGGACCTGAGTCTTCTGTTACTTCTGTGCCTCCTCTGCACCTGCTGCTTTTGTTTTCTGCATTTCAGCCTGCTCCGGATCTGCATCCCCCCCAGGGGCTCTCTCCTTGACCAGGTGGGCTGCTCCCTGACCAGGTGGGCTGCTCCCGGACCAGTGGGAGGCTCCCTGACCTGTGGGCGGTTCCCCGACCTGTGGGAGGCTCCCCGACCTGTGAGAGGTGCCCCGACCAGTGGGAGGCTCCCCGACCTGTGGGCGGCCCCCAGTCTCCCTGACAGGACCCGGCTACCGTCACCTGCGCTTCCTCTTGCATCTGTCGTCCTGTCAGTTCCAACCTCCGCCGGTACCTGCAGCTGTATGTCCCCCCGTACACCCTGAGGAATGTCCTCTATCGAGCGGTGAACAGGATGAGCAAAGTCAGCAGGGACGGGGCCCACAGCCTGAGACGGATCCACAGGGACAGCTGGGGCACCGGAAACCCAGACCTCAACCCAGGGCCTCAGCCCCACCCAACCTGGCACATCTGAGCATCCAGGTTAGCACGCTCTCAATCCCCATCATGGGCCGGTGCCTGAAAGCAGTTCTGGAGACGCGCCCCCCAGCCCATGAGAATTATATTCACTCCTGGGGGTGCCTGAGAGAGAGAAGCAGCCACCTGGGAAGAAAGTCGGCTTAGTTCCCTGCCTGGGAAGGAGAACCTCCTGCCTTCATGTCTGAGAGCTAGCCTGCTGGCCCCACTGGGTCTCACCTGACCTCACCTGGCCTCACCTGTCCCCACTTGGCCCCAACTGTCCCCACATGGCCTCATTTGATCCCATCTGGCCTCACCTATTCCCACCTGGCCCCCAACAGTCTGAGGCCTATGTCTGTCTGTTCCCACAACCCCCTGCTGCAGACCAATGGACACCCTGAGGACAGGCCTTTGGGGGGATTTGGGTGATGGTTCCCAAGCCCTGGGCCTTCAACTTTGGCCTGAGGCCACTCGTGCAAGGAAAGTTCACACTGAGGAGTAGGGAAGATCTTCTGGCTCATACAGGAGTTCACTTGAATTTTATGCCAGTGAAACAGCCTGTTTGTGGCCTGTCAAATTTATACTGTACATCTACTTTAATTATTAATGGAAAAGGGTGCATGGTCTAGAAGTAAAGAGTGTTCGTGTTAAAAATAAAGATTAAATGCCTCCTTTGCTGGGATGCCAGTGCTGGTCCTTTGATGATAAGACTCCCTCCCAGGTCCCAAGGCTGTGCTGACTCGCTTGTTGTTGTTGTTCAGTTGCTAGGTCATGTCCAACTCTTTGCAACCTCATGCTGTATCTGCTGTATGCCAGGCTTCCCTGTCTTTCACTCTCTCCCAGAGTTTGCTCAAACTCATGTCTATTGTGTCGGTGATGCCATCCAACCATCTCATCCTCTATCACCCCCTTCTCCGGCCTTCAATCTTTTCCAGCATCAGGGTCTTTCCCAATAAGTTGGCTCTTTGCATCAGGTGGCCCAACTATTGGAGCTTCAGTTTCAACATCAGTCCTTCCAATGAATATTCAAGGTTGATTTCCTTTAGGATTGACTGGTTTGATCTCCTTGCACTCCAAGGGACTCTCAAGAGTCTTCTCCAACACCACAGTTCAAAAGCATCAATTCTTCAGCCTTCTTTATGGTCCAAGTCTCACATCCATACATGATTACCGGAGAAACCATAATTTTGACTGTATGGACCTTTGGTGATAAAGAGATGTTCCTGCTTTTTAATATGCTGTCTAGGTTTGTCATAGTTTTTCTTCCAAGATGTAAACTGACTTGCTAGGTACTTGCTAGTCTTTGTTTTTGAAAGCTTGAAGGAATGTAACCCTGACCTATTAATGCTCTTTGTTCTGAAAGATGTAAAACTGCTGAAACCCGTGCTCCTTGGAGCCGTTCCTCAGAGTTATCTGAGAGGCTGTCGTCCAGGCTGTCATTCTCAATTTGGCCCAAATAAAACTCTCTTTTTGTTACTATTACAGATGACTTGGTTGTTTTTCCCCTGGGGACAAAGTCGAAGGCAGGGGGAGCCCATGCTGCAATGTGAGGCCCACTCAGCTATCCTGGCCTGAGGAGGCTCAGCTCAGGTGTGGCAGCAGGTGGGGCCCGGGTGTCAGGACACATGTGTTTACTGAGCAGAACACGTTTTCAATGCGCAGAGCACACGTGCACCCTGGGCAGAGGCCACGCAGTCTCTTCCTGGAGACTGGACTTTTATGTGAAAACCGACATTGGTACCGCCTAGGGCCACATCTGTTCTAAGGGTTCCACACCCTCCTCGAGACCAGGGCTGAAGGTGTGTGGGCCTCCCAGGAACTCACCTGACATGAGGTGAGGCCAGACCCACGTCCACATGGAGTCCCCCCACGGGCCTCAGTGTCCCTTGGGGGTTGCCATGAAGGGGCTTTGTCCCTGGAGGAGCCTATGAGTCTCAACCAGTCCCCCACCCAGCAGGGCCTCTGGAGAAGCACCGGGATCCAGCCCAAGTTCAACTCTGGAAATGACCGGTTGGGCAGTTTGGCCAGGACTCCAGGGATGGAGGGGACAGAGGAGGCAGAGCAGCCAACAAGGCCAGTTCCCAAACAGCAGTGGTGGGTGGGGCTGGTGCCGTGGCTGGGAGGCTGGCCCCGGTGGGCAGAGGCACTGGGACTTGGCCCCACCCCCATCTGGGCGGGCTGGGTGCCCAGGCCTGCCGAACCCCCAGCTGCTAAGGAGGAGCCCCAGCTTGTGGGTTCTGAGGGAAAATCTGGGGCAGCGGGGGCCTGAGATGGGATTCTCAGATGGGATTCTGCTGAGTTGGGCCAACGCTCTGGTCTCGCCGCCTCCAGGATCAGCCACGGCTGTCAGCCCACCTCCAGCTACTTCCTGCTTCCCTGTGACCTTGGGGTCTGGTCTTTATCACAGGCAGGGATCCTCCTGCTGCACAAGGGGATGGACGCTGGGGGCCTCTGCACGGTCAGCCACAGGCCTTGTGTGGGAACCAGCTGGCTGAGCCCTCAGAGCAGACCCTATGTCCACCCATCCTGGCTCAGAGCAAGTTGACCCCCTTTCAGACACAGATGAACCATGTACTGAGGCCAGACAAGCCCAGAAACAAGAGCCCACCTACCCACTTTACTGAGGGGGCCACCCAGCCTCTCTGGCAGGAGCACCAGGCCCAGGTGGGCTCTGATAGCAGGTGGGTGGGCACCAGCCTGATGGCATCTGCTGCTCCCACCCTGAGCTTGGGCTGAGCCGGTGGCCCCACATAGGGTCAAGCCATATCCCATCACCGAGACTTGTGAACTCTGCTGCCAGAAGACAGGGACCCCACTGTCCCGGTGAACAAGCAGGGCAAGGACCGCCCCCAGCCCACTTGTGGGAGGGCAGCTAGGTAGGTGGACATGGTTTCTGCTCTCCCCCTGAGGAGGACAAGCTTGCTCCCCATGTGGGTGGAACATTCTCTGCTCGGGGTCAGCCCAGGGTGGGCTCCGCCCAGAGGAGTCTGCTCATGGCATGAGGCAGGGCCAGTGCATGCAAGGCCCCTCCAACATCCAGCCTGCTTCTGACTTCCAGTTAGGTCACCAGTGTCCAGGGAGGTGCTGTTCAGCTCCTGACTGGATATATGACTCCCCTTGTGTTTCTGGTTAACTCAGGGAGACCATGAACAAAGAATTTTACAAGTTGTTTAATCTCTGGATTATTTGTATTCCTTTTCCACAAGCCTTCTCTGCTCTGTTAGTTTCTATTTATGCCCTAAATAAGATCTATTTATTTAAAGCAAGATCCAGCCAGCATATAAAACCAGGCCTGACTTTGTCTGAAAATCTGGCAACCTCCCACCCTCACCCCCTTTCAGCTGTGCAACTCACAGAGGAGCGTGGGTGCTGACCCCAGGAAGGGCGGCTCCCCAGCCCCATCTCCTGGGTGTGCTTCTGATCTTCATTTAAACAAGGGCTGAAGAGCATGTGGAGAAAACATAGCTTTACAAATAACCCAGTGAGAAGCAGACTGAAGACAAATTAGAGGGGGCAGCCAGGCTGTTCCAGGGCCTCTCCTTGGATGGTTGGGACACCCACCAGCCTCAGCTGCTAGACAGGTCTCAGAGCCAGCTTCCAGCAGCTTTCTCTCCCACAGGGGCTGAGGGCTAGTTTGACAAGTTCTAAGCCAGGCAGCCAGTTAACTGAGGACCTGGAGACCCCTTGTTCTCCTGGGTGACAAGGGATGGGGAAGGGGGCTGCACACATAGTTAGAAAGACAGACACTCCAGCCCGAGAGACCTGCCCTGGTGCATGGTGGAGCCCAGAAAGGGGGTGCTTCCTGCATGCACCTCATGTCCCAGCACCAATCACACCTCAAGCTGTAGAGACAGTCAGCCTGGCCTCAGGTCCACCAGGGAGGAGGAGGGTATTGAGAGGCCCACCTTCTGACACAAAGACCCCCAAGGAAAACAGGACTTGGTGGGGAAGGAATTACAAGGAGAGTTTCCTAGTCTTGCAGTCAACGGGCCTGGAGTGGGAACAGATGTCAGGTGTGGGATCCCAAGTTCCACAGTGGGGATGGTGGGTCCAGAGCTGGCTGTTCTGCATCACATGTTCTCACATAAGTGAAATTTATTGTTTGTTTCCTATTGTCTAAGCATATGCTCAGGATTCCCTGATAGCTCAGTTGGTAAAGAATCTGCCTGCAATGCAGGAGACCTCAATTCAATTCCTGGGTCAGGAAGATCTGCTGGAGAAGGGATAGGCTACCCACTTGGGCTTCCCTTCTGGTTCAGCTGGTAAAGAATCCACCTGCAATGTGGGAGACCTGGGTTTGATCCCTGGGTTGGGAAGATTCCCTGGAAAAGGGAAAGACTTCCCACTCCAGTATTCTGGCCTGGAAAATTCCATGGACTGTATAGTCCATGAGGTTGCTTGCTCCTTGGAAGAAGATCTCTGACCAACCTAGACAGAATATTAAAAAGCAGAGACATTACTTTGTTGACAAAGATCCATCTAGTCAAAGCTGTGGTTTTTCCAGTAAGTCATGTATGGATGAGAGTTGGAGCATAAAGAAAGTTGAATGCCAAAGAATTGATGCTTTTGAACTGTGATGTTGGAGAAGCCTCTTGAGAGTCCCTTGGACTGCAAGGACATAAAACTATTCAATTCTAAATGAAATCAGTCCTGAATATTCATTAGAAGGACTGATGCTGAAGCTGATGCTTACAGTCCAATACTTTGGGCACCTGATGAGAAGAACTGACTTATTGGAAAAGACCCTGATGCTGGGAAAGATTGAAGGCAGGAGGAGAAGGGGACAGCAGAGGATGAGATGGTTGGATTACATCACTGACTTGATGGACATGAGTTTGAGTAAGCTCCAGGAGTTGGTGATGGACAGGGAAGCCTGGCGTGCTTCAGTCCACAGGGTCACAAAGAGTCAGACACAACTGAGCTACTGAACTGAACTGAAGCATATGCTCACTTTAATAGTCAAATATGAGGAGCTCAGCAGAACCTCTCCCCCAAGGAGGCAGTCAGAGCATCGGCCAGAATCTGCAAAGGAGCCACTGGAAGAAACATTCATTCCACAAAACCCGTAGAGACTCAGGGAGACAGCAGAGGCCATGGTTCTCATGGTCGGGGCACAGCCACACAGGCGTGGGGCATGGAGAAGCCAAGCCTGTCTCCCAAGGCTCTGGGTGGATGAGGCAGCATGGCAGCTGGTAAAAGGCAGCTGGTCCTGTGTCCCCGTCATGCACCATGGAAGAACCTACCATGTGGAGGGTGGCAGCCAAAAGGGGCACCCAACACTCCCACCCTAACTCCCACCTCCACAGGTCTTACTCCACAGGGAGAGTCCTGGCAGCTGGGGAAGTAAGTCAATGATTGAAAAAAAAAAAAAAAACCAAATGGAAAATCTGGAACTGGAAAGTGTAATAACAGAACTGAAAAATTGACTAGAGGGACTCAATAGTAGATCTGAGCTGACAGAAGAAAAAAAAAATCAGTGAACTTGAAGGTAGATCAAAAGAGATGATTTAACTTCATGATTTAAAGAAAAAAAGGGGAGAGAAGAATGACCAGAGCCTCCAGGACTTGTGGGGCATAGTTCATACACCTACGTGTGTGTAATGAGATGCCAGAAAGAAATACAGTGGGGGAAAAAAAATTCACCAGAATAATGGCTGAAAGCTTCTCAAATTTAATGAAAAACAACAATCTATGTATCCTGGAAACTTCACAATCTCTAATAGGATAAACACAGAGAGATGCACACCCAGACACATCACAGTCAAAATATTGAAGTCCAATATTTTGGACCTCAGTTTTAAAAATAATTTTATTTATTTACTTATTTTTGGCTGTGCAGTGGCTTTTCTCTGGTTGTGGAGAGTGGGGGCTACTCTCTAGTTGTGGCGTGCAGGTTTCTTAATGCAGCGGCTTCTCTTGCTGTGCAGCATGAGCTCCAGGGCATTGGGCTTCAGTAGTTACAGTTCGTGGGCTCTAGAGCACAGGCTCGGTAGTTGTGGCTCATGGGCTCAGTTGCTCTGAGGCCTATGGGATCTTCCTGGATCAGGGATCAAACCCATGCCTGTGCTGGCAGGCAGATTCTTTACCTCTGAGCCACCAGGGAAGCCCTCTCAATTTTTTAAAAAAAGAAAATGCTTTAATTGTAAAACTAACTTGAGAGAAGGGGAGGCTACATCTAAGGGGCAGGAACCTGACCTTAGAGCAAATGTTCTGTCCCTAGCGCTGCCTGCAGGCCATAGCCATCTGCAGGCCATGTACCCAGACAGGGCTGGAATGTCATAAGATGATGACATAAGTAGATTCTAGGAAATAGAAGATTGTCCAAGTGCCATGGTCATGGCTGGACTGGGTTGAGGTGAGTTCAAAGACAGAAAGATTTGAGCAGTAGCAGAAAAATGACCTGTCACACACAGAGAACCCCAAGCATAGTAACAGCTGACCTCTCATCAGAGTCAAAGATAGGCAGATGACATGTTCAAGTACTCAAAGCAAAAAGCTGTCAACTGAGGCTCTTATATCTAGCACAACTATCCTTCAGAAATGAAGATAAAGAAACTTGCAAGTAAACAAAAACTGAGAAGGTTTGTTGTTAGTGGGCCTCCTGAATAAGACATATTACAGGAATTTCTTTGAGCTAGAAGCACAGGACTTCAGACAGCAATTCAAGTCCACACAAACTCATGAACCAAGAGCACCAGTAAAGTTAGTATTTACTAACTATAGAGGCAGAACAATTACATATTTCTTTTTTTTCCTGACTTAAACAATTGTAGAAAATTGTATCTATAAAATTGTATCATGGGGCCTATAACACCCCTGACCTTTGTCACAAGGAGGGGGTAAAACTGATGCTATGTTGGAAACAACAGCAGATGAAACCTCAGATCCACAGGGGGAAATGAAACTTAAAAATAATAAATATATGGGTTAATATAAAAGTCAATAAACATATTTGCTTCCTACATGTCCTCTGAAGGTGGGGGTCCTCCTCCCAGGCCCCCTTCTCTACCCACTGGAAGCCACACCTGGACTTTGACTGTTTTATCGCCTGCCCTATATATTTTACCTCCTCCTTGCACAGTGTTTCATTTTGCACAGTTTTTAATGCTGATAAGTTTCATCGTGCTAAGTGCATTTTCTATTACAAGCGTTTTTTTCATGTGGCTTTTTGTGTGGCCACTGACTCTGTGACCCAAATATTTTTAGGGTCAAACAGCATTCTGGTCACATGTGTCTGCTCACTGCAAGTGGAATTGGGGTTATTTGCAGTTCTGTTTGCTTTTTACTGTTATAAAGGTCACTGGTGTTATAAAGGTCACTGCTTAAACATTCTTCTGGGGTCTCCTCACATAAGTATTTGTATTTCACAGGCAACACTAGGATTTGGACAGCCCCCATGCACAGCAAGCGAAGACACTCATGGTAGAGGCAGCAGGCCTTGGCGGAAGTCACGGCAGCCCCACTGGGCTGCCCAAGGGAAGCCCCATCAGGGCACATCTGCCACTAGGATCGGCACGCTGACTGGGAGACCCTCCAGGGCACTGCATACTGATAGCTTATGGTGAACGGTGTCCGCTTCGTGATCTCTGAAGAAGAAGATTTAGCTTCGAGACCAGGGGCCAGGCTTGATCACTCAAGAGCTTTTGTGTAGCAAAGTTTTATTAAAGTGAGAAAGCTTCTGACATAGACATCAGAAGGGGGACAGAGAGTGCCCCATCCCTAGTCTTAGCAAGGGAATTATATACTTTTTAATTGATTGTTACAATAAATCAAAAGAATGTCTCAAGGTTATAAAGATCTTACTAGACCTACTCCCACAATAAACATTTTAAGATAACAGGATTAGTCAAGAGGTTTTCAGGAAGGAGAAACGTGTCCTTAAGCAGGATACATTATTGTTATACAATCCTTACTAAGGAATGTAGAAAAAAAAGTTTGTCCTTTCCTCCTCCTTGAGAATTCCAGACCCCTCTCTCCTCCTTGAGAGCCCCAGACCCCTTTCTCCTTCTCAGGGGCCCCGGATTTCTTATCAACCTGCCTAGGAATTGACTCTCTCAGTGCTGACTGGGAGACCCTCCGAGGAGCTGTACACTAACTGGGAGACCCTCCAGGATATTGCACGTGGACTGGGAGACCAGGAGCCAGTGAGGCTGGAGGATCTTCCCCCAGAGCTCCAGAGGACACTCACCTCTAGGCTGTGAGAAAATGAACTTCTACGGCTTTAGACTGCCCAGTGTGTGTACTTCATTATAGCAATCCTAGGTAATGTAATCACACAGGAGAAAATGGAGCCGAATTTACAGCCAAAGGCCCTGAAGGACTCAAACCAGACCCCCGGGAAAGGAGCCGCAGCTGTCGGGCCAAGTCCCTGGGCAGCACTGCTGGCGCCCCAGGGACACGGCCGCTGGCCCTGGTCGGGCACAGGCATCTAGATGAGCACGATGCACATCCCTCCAGACCTTGGTTCTAGAACCATCTCTGCAGGTTTCAGAAGGAATCCGGCTCCCTGGGGACGTGGCTTGTCCAGGGCAGAGCACAGAGAGGGTGAGCTGGAGCCTGGTGCTCAGAGAAGCACAGATACAGGGCTGGTTTCACCGAGTCATGTCGGCAGTCAGGAGGCCAGCGTGAGCAAATAAAGTCTCAGCAGTCACAGGCCACAAGCTACAGAACAAGAGGAGAATCCGTGGGTATCCACAGCAATAAATGCAGGAAAAGTCAAGGGGTGCAGGAGGAAACTCTCCCTTAGAGCAGAAAGCAAACAACTGGAGGTGGAACAAGGAAATTACAAAAACCACCATTACAGAAGTCAGAGTCAGAGTTGTTTTCGTCAAGAATCATCAAAGGATGTTAAACACTTGTAGGTGAAGGTTTAATGAGAAATAAGAAATTTAATTTCTTAGAAATAAGAAAAGCATGTTCTCCAAGAACATGCCCAGAAGATGGTAACCTCTCAGTGGAAGTCTTGGTTGATGTCCCTTCGCCTGGGAGCTGATCAGCCATCATGTTCCCAGCAGGACACGTGGACCTCAGGAGGCTCCTGACCCCATGTCCTAAGAAGGGCTCAGAATTCCTGCCAGGAACACACAGCTTGAAGCTGACCAGGAGGGAACATCAGGCAAACCCAAAGTGAGATGCATTTTACAAACTAAGTGTCCTGATTCCTCAAAAAAGTCAACTCAGGAAAGGCAAAGAAGAGGTTGAAGAGGTCTGACAGCCAGACCTAAGACGTCATCCCGGGCTGACCCAGGCAGTAGGTGTGTGTGTGTAAATATAAAATTTTCCTCTTTGCTGTAAAGCATGCTACCATGATGATTAAAATCACTTGAACATGCTCTGGAGATTAGGCGGTGTTATCTGGTCAATGTTAAGTTTCTGATGCTAATTATGATACTTGTTTACCCTTGATTATCAGGAACATGCAGGCAAGACTGACTGACCTGACCCTACAGAGCCCTGGGGGTGAGTGTCTCTTGGAGGCAACAGCATTTGCCATTGTGGCTCTTGGGCCCATCCATCCGTGGGAGCTGTGGCTGTCCCACGGGGTGGACCTCGCCTCCCAGGTGTCCATAAAGGCTACTTCAGTGGTCAGGGTGTCCTCCCAAGCAGGTGCAGACGTGAGCCTCCAGTGCTGGGGATGGTGTGCTGGCCCATGACGGGGTCCGAGCAGGGCGCTGCCAGGCCCTCCATGGACACTACTTGGCGTGTGCAGGGGGCCAACGGGATGGCTGGGAAAAGCTGTAGAGACACGACACCTGGAAAAGAGGGCACCGCACCCGACCGGACTGCGCCTGTGAAACCCCCCAGGACACAGGATAAACGACCGCAGAAAATAATTCTAAAGTGTCAGGTTATGAACTCAGTGTGGGGGGGAGATGACCCCGCTTGCAAGAGTAAAACAACCTAAGACGGAGCAGAATAAAGTGAAACAATAGACCCATCAGCGTAAACTGAACAAGAGCTGCCCAGAACATGTGAGAAAAGACCCACGCCTGCCCTGACATTTCTGCCTGTGGTCGTCCCCTGGGCCCCCACACCTCGATGCAGATGTTCCACCTGCGCCCCACCCCCCCACAACCAGGGCCTCTGCCTCGGGGCTCAGGCCCTGGACGAGGCTGGGAGGGGGGGGCGTCTGCATGAGTTCCCGGTGGGCAGCAGAGGGCGCCCCAGGCCCAGCACACTCGCCGGTCCCGAGTGACCATGTATGATTTCTCCAAGCATCCCCCGTCGTCCCGAGTGTCCAGCGGGTTTGGTGGGAGGGAGGGAGTTCTGGCCCCTGCCCTCCTACCACCCCCAGGGAGAGGGCCTGGGGGGAGCAGAAGGGCCCACAGACAGAGACCCCCCCAACTCCAGCCAGTGTCAGATGTGAGCGCCTGCTTCCGCATGTGTGGGGAACACTGGCGCCAGCCCATGGCCCACAGAGACCCTCGGTCCCGGTGCTGAGGCCTGGGGGTGTCAGCCTCACGGCTGGGGGCTCAGAGGGCCTCATCTCCCTCGGCCTCTCCCTGGAGGGGAACCCAGACCCTGCACACACCTGTAGCCCAGCACAGGGCAGACTAGGGCTCCCCATCTGCCCCACACCTGGGCCCACTGACACATAGTGGGAAGTAGAGGCTTTAATGGTGCTTCTTTGGAATAATTTAAAACCATGGCCCCTGGAGGCCCCTTTCCCTGGAAAATCAGTGTTCTGTTCTGTACACTGTCTCTGGGGTTTGGCTGGACGGCTGAGGATGAGCAGAGGCCAACCAGGCCTCACGTATTCCAGAGAACCCCAGCTATTCATCCCAAGCACACATCTGTCCCCCAACACCCGCTCAGCACCGCTCGTCCCAGAGATGAAGCAAATGTGGGAAAAATGGAGATGAAACGTGGACTCAGGCTCAGGAGGGCGGCCCACTAGACCACTGGACCAGTGTCCACGTTCTCCAGCCTCGTGGGGAGCTCGCCAGCCAGACTCCAGGCCGGCGCCATGCCCCACCCCCACCCTGCTGTCATTACCACCACCACCCCCCAGCTCCCACCCTGAGCGAGGCGGGATTTCTCTGGGCAATTTTTGGAGCTGATGTGGCTGGCCTGGGGTCACACAGCAAGGGACAGGGCTGGACCTCTCCATTCTGACTGTCCTGGCTCCTGGGGTTTTGGACCTTGGGGTAAACTGGCTGGACACCAGCAGCTTCCTAGAGCTGTGGTTCGGTCAGGCTGAGGGTCGAAAGGGCTCAGTGGCCCTCTGCAGATGCTCTGGTCCTGGGACTATCAGGGCAAGAAGCAAGGAGAGGGGCTTGCTGGCCAGGGTCCACGGTGACCCAGGGCTGAGGTCATTCTGCGCCTGGCCAATGGAGGGGGCTCCCTCCTTCCTTGGGATCCTCTTTTGTGTACTGGACCATGGATATGGGGGCCTCGCCCTTCTGGAGCCTGGTTGCACCTCCAAGAGGCCAGGACAGGGCTGGCCACCCCACAGGGCCTTTGCCTTGGGACCCCTGGCCCAAATACCAGCAGGGCAGGAGTGACCTTTGTCTGCAGGAATGCTCTGGCAGCCGGGGCCCTAGCGGGTGGGCTCTGGGCCCATGGGAGACGGTGGTGGGCGGCCGGGTCCGTCGCTGCCTGGGAAGCCCCCTCCCCCTGGGTCCTGGCTGGGCCTCCCACGGGCCCCCAAGTTCTGTCTAAACCTTGGCTGTCTCCAAGGCAGGCGGCCAAGCTTCTCCCGCAGCCTCAGAGCCCATTAGAGACATTTTATTGCCAGATGTTTTGCTTTTTCCACAGAACCAGAGGCCAGCATGAGGTAGCTGGGGGAAGATTAACCCTTCCAGACCTACAGCCGGGTCCTATGTCTCAGCCTGTCCTCCAGGTCCTATGTCTACCCTCCCAACCCACTCAGGGCAGGGTGGGGGGCATCCTCCCCAAAGACAAGAAGCACCCCAGCCGAAGCCCCTGGGAACTTTGTGAAACAGACGGCTATGGGTGCTCGACCAGCCTTGGACAGGGTCCCCCGTGGTCCCCCATGCCAGCCCCACTCCCCCACTGTCACAGCCGTGCCACAGTGCCACCTGGGGGGGTGACCCTCAGCCACAGGTCTATCAGATGGGCAGTGGTCCCAGCCCCACCCCCCAGGACGCGGGGGCAGCCCCCACACAGAGTCCATCGCAGACAGTCTGGAGGGTCCTTCCCTCTCCTCCCCCTCCCTCCCCTGACCTCCCTCTCCCCTTCCCCTCTCTCTCTTTCCTTGCCTTTTCACTGTTTTTTCAGACACAACCACAGCCTCTATCTGATTCCAACCGACCAGAGGACCCGACTCTTGGCTCTTGAGCAACATGACAGAGTAAATCAGGCCAGGCCAACGCATGTCTCTGGGACGCTGGCCAGTCAGACTCATGGGTTTTCTCGGGGCAGCTGGGGTGGGAGGGGTGGGGCAGCCTGGTGACAGCCCCTCGGCACGGTTTCACAGGGAAGCACACAGCCCCATACTCACGATGAACAGGGCAGTACAGAGGGCCGTGAACACAGGCAAGATGAGGCTGAGCCCCTCCTGCCCAGGGCCCTGTTGGCCAGAGGCTGGGTGTCCAGAGCCTCCCCTGACAAGTGGGGAGCCCTGCTGGGTCTGCACAAAGGGGCTGCTGCCCCTACCCCTGTGCCCTCACACCCCCCCCAACTGCCCACCCTCCTCTTGCGCCTCTCACACCA
Source organism: Oryx dammah (assembly GCF_014754425.2). Taxonomy (NCBI): domain Eukaryota; kingdom Metazoa; phylum Chordata; class Mammalia; order Artiodactyla; family Bovidae; genus Oryx; species Oryx dammah. The sequence continues at coordinate 11,624,652 of NW_024070186.1, read as the reverse complement.
GGCCTGCGTGTCCAGTTCTGTTCTCTGCAGCTGGTGGACCTCAGTGAGGGGCCCCATAATTTTCTGAACAATCCCTATTGTTGATTTTTCTGGGGATGTTGCCACATTTTTTCAATTAAAACCCATCGTTTTTCTGTTGGTTTTACAAATGTGTCTGTAGGATGTCTTCCTGGCAATGAAATGGCTCTAATTCACACTCCCTTGCGGGTGTGCCCCACCCACTCTGCAGGCTGAGGCCCTGGGGGCCTCCTGTCATCCAGAGTGGCCAGCCCGCATGGGCATCAGTGGGCTATCACAAGCCCCTTGTCAGTTAGGACATGAGTCTCTCCTCAAGGGGTCCCGCCTGCAGGGCAGTGTGACTCAAATGCCCCATCTACCAGCGCTTCCTCCTGGGCAGGCAGCCTGGCCGCAATCGGTCCACACCTCTGAGCCCCAGGAGCCTGGAGGGAGAGGCTGCTCCAAGCTGGGGGCGGGGACAGGAGCCCGGCCAGTCTGGTGCCCCCAGTTCCAACCTCTGCTCAGTGGCACTGCCATGGAAACCACATGTGTAGCTACAGAAAACGTTTCCCTTGATGAATCATGTTCTAAGTTGGGAGGGAATTCACTCGATAGTTGAGGCATTAAAAAGAAATCAAAAGGGTTTTGTTCAACAGATGCTAAGAGGGTTTGAGCCTTTGGTGTTTATAAATGAAGGCAGCTTTCCATCACCCACGCCCAGGAAGGAGCAGGACATTCTGGAAACACCCGCCATCATCACTCAGGAAGCCAGGCTCCTAGGACACTCTTCATGTCACTCTAGAGCCCCCATCAACCCATCCTCTGGGCCCTTCTGGTCTAGAAAGTTCTAGCAGGAGGAATCTGAATTTTTGGAGACTGTGAAGGACGGCTTACCCTGGTGTGGGTCCAAGTGGCCCTGGGTGGGGCCAGACGGTGTACATTCAGCGGTGAGGGCTCAGCAGTGGGCAGCGGCCTGGGTCTGTGTCCGTGGGTCTCTCATCCACTGTATGGCTGAGACACCTCTCCTCACTTTCCGCACCTGGACAATGGGGGTAATCTCTGCCTACCTACCCCGAGTCAGAGGAAGCCTTGAACCAGGAGACATAGGGAAAAGCCCTTTCTGCCTTGAAAAATAGTGTTTGCAATTATAAATGTAGTTTTTCCCAGAAAGCACCATTTCAGACCACAGAACCAGCATTCAGCAAAGTGGACTTTGCTCTCAAGGGCAGTGCCATCCGACCCATCAGCTGACCATGGCCGTGGGGACTCTCACCCCACTATGGGACAGAGGAAGGCCCTCTGGATTCCATCCATATGGTTGCTTCAGACCAGAGACTTCACTGCACGTGGCCTGGACCCTGGGCCTGCACAGAGGCAGGTGGAGGTAGAAGGTGGACAAGAGAGAGTCAGGTGGGGGCTCTGGCGCTGCGCAGACCATCCAGGGAGGACTAGCCCCCACGAAGGTCCTGGGCACCAAGAGTGAGAGCCAGGCCTGAAACAGTTGGCTGTGTGTTCTGGACATTACACCAACAGCCTGCCCAGAGAACTGCCACTTGTTTGGTGCCATGGGGTGCAACATGGGGTCGCCCGCTGGCTACCTTCACTGTGTGGACACAGTGCTGTGAGCATGTGGAGAGGAGGTTCTGGGGGATACATTGCCCATGGCAAGGCACACTGCCTGTCTCATCCTCTGTAGGTGTGAACTTGTTCTAACAGCCGAGGAGTAAAGACCTTGAGGCCTGACAGGTGTCCCCACGGCTCACGAAGCAAGTCCACATTCCCCACCTGCCCAGGCCAGATGGTGCTTCACCCATCTGGGAACATCACCCATCTGGAGGGCATCACCATCTGGAAGCATCACCCATCTAGGGGCCATCACCCATCTGGAGGGCATCACCCATCTGGAAGCATTGCCCACCTGGAGGCATCACCCATCTAGGGGCCATCACCCATCTGGAGGGCATTACCCATCTGAGGGCATCACCCATCTAGGGGCCATCACCCATCTGAGGGCATCACCCATCTGGGGTGTCACCCATGGGGAGCATCACCCATCTGGGGGGCATCACCACTGATGCACCCATGTGGAGACCAGAGTGGGAAGTGGTCTGCTCTGCTCTCCCCTCCTTGCCCCTGTAACCCTCTCACCCTCCATTCATAAAGGTCCTGGGCTGTCGCTCTGCTGTCCTTCCTGGGAGTGCCTCTGTGTCTGTGGGGCCTGATCCCTGGCTGGGGCAAGCTGGTAGGCCCTCCACAAGATCCTGGAGAGGGTCCCATGGCTGGGGTAGGTGGGGAAACGTGCCCTGGGGATCCTGGCACGACCAGGCCCTGACTGTGGCTGGAGGGGCTGCAGGAGGTCACCTCCATACTTGCTGCCTGAAAGGGTGGGAAGAGAGGGGAAGGAAGATAGCTGAGGAGAAAAGAAGAGTATTAAGCTCAGATGGTAAAGAATCCACCTGCAAAGCAGGAGACCCCAGTTCAATTCCTGGGTCGGGAAGATCTCCTGGAGAAAGGATAGGCTACCTACTCCAGTATTCTTGGGCTTCCCTGGTGGCTCAGCTGGTAAAGAATCCGCCTGCAATGTGGGAGACCTGGGTTTGATCCCTAGACTGGGAAGATCCCCTGGAGAAGGGAAAGGCTACCCACTCCAGTATTCTGGCCTGGAGGATTCCATGGACTGTGTGATCCATGGGGTCACAAAGAGTTGGACACGACTGAGCAAAATCACTTCCCTAGAAAAAGGCCTGCCCAGAGCTGTGGTGAAGATGTCCGCAGGGTGGAGGGGGCGCTGTTGCTCCACGGAGGGGAGGGAGGGGGCGGGGAGGTCTGCTGCGCCGCCCCCCCCCACCCCCATCAGCATGGCCTGGGCCGAAGGCCCTTCCCGGCTGCGCTGCGGCTGTGGACGCCAGCCGTTTCCTCCCAGCTTCCACCCACTCTATGGTTGGGTTTTAACCCCAACGACCGCCCTGGTGGACTTCCTCTTGCCTCACACCTACTTTTGAAGGCTTCTGGTGACTCCGGGGTCGGGGAGGCGCAGGAGTCCGTTCGGAGGGTCTTCCGGAGGGTCCTGTCAGGGCCGGGGGCCCAGTGCTCCAGGCCTGAGACCAGGGAGTGAGTCGCGTGGCCTCTGGGCACCAAGGGGCACAGGGCACTGTAGGCCGCACCCTGGGGCTAGTGACCCGTGATTCCCTGAAGCAACCACCCAGCATGGGTGCAGAGCTCCTATCACCACCCTGCCTTTCCTGGGGACAGCCCTGTCCCCAAGCCTCCTGTCCCGAAACCTCCTAGGCCCTCTCCAGGGCCTTGACTCCCCCTTGGAGACCTCGGCCGCCTGAACAGGGTCACGGGGTGGTGGGGTGGATCCCTTCAAACCTGCAGGAATCCTGCTACCTGCCCCACCCCGGCCCCGGTCCCAGTGGATCTCGACCTGTCTGTTGCTCACCTCTCACGGATGCTGGATGCCAAGCACAGTTCCAGGGTGGGGTGGGGGGCGGTGCTTGCATCCTTGGGGCCGAGTATGTCCCTGCAGCACCCCTCTCATGACCCTGGAGGTGGAGGATTGTGGTGCTCCCACCTGGCAGCCTCCCTTGTGGTCCTCGTAGTGCTGTGGGGAAGGCCTGCTCCCTCAAGGCTCCTCTCAGACTTCACATGAGTGACACCCCCACCCTGGGGAGGGGTCAGCAAGGCCCCTGGGGGAGCAAGAGGAAGAGACAGTGGCACCTGGCTGCCTGTCCTCTCTCTTCTCAACAAGTGGGGGACTGCAGAGCCCTGAGCCCCAAACTTCCTCCCTTACACCCTGGCAGACAGTCCCTCAGGGCAGCTGTGCTGTCTGCCTGGCTCCCAGGAGCCCTGCAGGGATGGGGCAGGGGCCTGGCTGGGCCCTGGGGGTGGGGGTGTTGATGCTGCCAAGGCCAGTCCACCTCGTGTGTTCAGAACCACCCAAACTCACGGTTCCTGGTTTTGTACAATATGGTTCGATTTCTTCTCCAAACCTGCAAGAACCTAAGAGTTGCTATCTCTGCAGATAAAACAGCTCAGACTTGGAGAGGCCATGGCAGGTAACAGCCTCGCATGAGGAACTGAGGCCCTTTGTTTGACTTGGAAGCTGGGCACCTGTGGCAGACCCCGAGGCACAGAGAGAAGGGCCCACAGCAGGGCTGGTGAGGCTCAGGGCAGGAGAAACCACCCTAGTCAGTCCACAAGTTTCAGAAAGTAGGTACGGGGAGACGCTGGAAGAGATGCTACAGCAGCCACTGAGACGCACGGTCTCCAAAGTTCTCCCAAACTTCTTACGGTTACACGATTTCTGCATGTCTTAAACTATAAAACATTTCGGCTGATATTAGACCAGTGTTAACAGTGCCAGCTCTGGGAAAGATCTAGAATGTTCTCTGGGGCTGGGGTGGGTGTGGCCTCACCCAGAACCCACCCCCAGCAGGCCCCAGGGTGGGGCCTTCACACCTGTCCCCAGAAGCAGGGCCTCGGCTCCTCCCTGTGTCTCTGTCTGCACACACTCTCCGGTTTCCCCATTGGCTCAGCTCGTAAAGAACCTGTCTGCCAATGCAGGAGACTCAGGAGATGCGGGTTGGACCCCTGGGTCAGGAAGATCCCCTGGAGAAGGAAGTGGCAACTCGTTCTAGTATCCTTGCCTGGAAAATCCCACGGACAGAGGGCCTGGGGGGCTACAATCTATGGTGTCACAAAGAGTCGGACACAACCGAGTACACGCACACACACAAATGTGTGTGTCGTTATTGTTCTGTGCTTCCCTAGAGCAAAAGCGGAAGATCTTTCGTCAATATGTATGTGACTAAACCGTGAAGAGGTATTTATACGACAGCTCGAAAGTCAGACAGATCCACGGAGCTGAAACATTTAAACAAACAGCACCACTTTGTAGAAATTGGTTAGTGAGGGGGAGGTGAAGAGGCCGGTGGATCCCATGAGAAGACTGGAAACGCCCAAAACATGTTTCAGGGAAATTCATCTTGGGTTATGCACTCTTTTTCAGACTTCTTAAACTCAACATGAGAATTGTAAGCAAATAAAAGTCCTCATAAACCAGGGAGGTAAATCCTCTAGCCGAGGGCTTCAGTGGGAGGGGAGAGGGAGTGACTCACCCAGAGCTGGGAGAGACGCCCCCCACCAGGCTCCTCCTCCACCCTCTCCTCCCTCCACCCCTCCCTCCCTTCTGGGCTGAAACTCCGGAACGAGAGCAGACAGGACTTCTCTCTGCCCGGCCAGCATCACGGTCACTGCAGCCCACCCTGCCCCCGGCCCTTGCTCCATGGTGACACGAAGGCCAGTGACATGAGGCTGCCCCGCGCTCTGCTCCCCCTGCTGCTGCAGGCCTGCTGGGCCTCCGCGCAGGATGACCCCGTGGCCTCGAGGGCCATCGCCTTCCAAGGTGAGTGGACTTGCCGCGTCTGCTGGGCGAGGCCGGCCTGGACCAGACACATCTGGTGTGAGGTCCAGGGGACCCCGGCCCCTGCCACGATGCTCAAGCGCTTAGATGCGGCCCAGCTGGCGGGGGACCCTGGGGAGGAGGGTGGGCCTCACCAGGTCTCCGCCCCGTGTGCCCTGAGTGTCTGTCCTCAGCGGGCACTGCACTTCCTCTGCCTCCATCATCGGCTCCTTCTGATTCCTTCCTGGTGGTCAGTCACGAAACACGGTCACCTGGTCCTACCCACCCTCTCCTGAAGGTCAAGCCCTTCCCTGGTAGTTTCAAATTCAACTTGGAAACACAATGAGAAACGTCTCCTTGCTCTTTCAGGAGTGTCGGGGCCTGACTGGGTATAAGGGGGTGACTGGCTGGGGAAGTGGCCAGGGGGGCTGGTGGGGGCTCCCCTGGGGAAGGGGGAGCGCAGGGCCGAGCCTCTCGTCCTGTCCCTGGCCCAGACTGCCCTGTGGACCTATTCTTTGTGCTGGACACCTCCGAGAGCGTGGCCTTGAGGCTGAAGCCCTATGGGGCCCTGGTGGACAAGGTCAAGTCCTTCACCAAGCGCTTCATTGACAACCTGAATGACAGGTAGGACCTTGTCCTCTTCCTCCCGTCCACCATCCTCTTGGAGGGCGGGGGAGACAGGCTCGTATCTCCCCTGCCGCAGCCAGTGGGCAGGGCTGGGCCTCAGTGTCCCCATCTGAGAAGGGCAGTGTTGGCCAGGCCACTTGAGTCCCTTCCCTTGGGGCTGTGTGGTTCAGATGGGTTAGAAAAAGACTGAGTTGAGATGGAGCTGGCTGTTTAGCCAGGAGGGCCAAGGGGGACAGTGCTACAGCCTGGGCTCCCCAAACGCAGTGTTGAACAGCTCCCCTCCCCCACCCTGAACCGGCTTGGGAAGCTGGCCTGAGGCCCTGTGGGTCTGCCTGGTACCTAGAGGGGGCGCCCCTCACCAGCCACCTGGACACTGACGGCTGCCCAAGTAGACGGTCACAGCCTAAGTCCCAGACCCGAGGTCTCAGTGTCCCCCGTGTCCAGTGTCCTGGTCAGAGGGGCCTCAGCCTGGTGTTGGCTTTGGGGGCAACATGCTCCATCCATCCATCCATCCATCCATCCATCCACTCACACATGGGGGAGGCCCTGGCAGCGGGTGCGGCCGAGGACGGGACACGCCTGCAAGGAGGCAGGGCCGGGCCAGGGGGCGGGCTAAGCTCAGAACCAGGCTCCACCCCATCTTCCCCCACTCCCAGGCCCCGCCCCTCCTCCCACTCTGACCCACTGACCCGCTGACACAGGCCCCCAGCCTCCCACCCACCAGAAAGGCTGCAGGGAAGGAGGAACGCCTGCCAAAAGCAGGGCACAGTGGGACCCAGACCCCAGACCTCCTGAAATGCTGGGGTTTATGAAGGCCAGGGAGGGCCCAGGTGTGGGCAAGCTTCGTAGAGCAGGCGCGGGGCAGCCAGGTGACCCAGCATCCCACTCTGGGGGGCTTTGGCCCCGTACCTCATTCACTCCAATTGTGAACTGGGGGCTCTTCCTGCCTTTGGGGCTGTTGGCGCCCCACGGAGGCCTCTGTCCCCCGTCTGCTGATGGGCTGGGGGGGCCTGGCTACCCCCTGAGATCCTCGGCCAAAGTGACCAGGGCAGAGAGAAGAAGCCACTCAGACCCAGGGGTCCTGTCCCCTCCCTCCCCCGTCCCTTGTCATTGGCTCCACTGCTCTCTGTGCAGGGTCTGGTCCCCGCTCCATGGCCCTGGGACAGGGTCTCGCTCACGGCTCCTCATCAGGGGATGTGGTGGTCACTAGCTGGCTGGGCCCACCCTCCTGGCCACCGCTGTCTCCCCGCCATGTGCCCCCCGGCGCGGGGACCAGTGTCTCAGGGCTGCTCACGGGGCCACAGGCTCCTCCCTCTCGGCGTGAGAGGGGACCGGCCGTCTGTCCACCTGTGACCCTGCTGAGCAGGGGAGGACAGAGGGCCGCGGTGTGCGGAGGCCTGCTCACCAGCCCGGGCCCGCAGGTACTACCGCTGTGACCGCAACCTGGTGTGGAATGCGGGCGCGCTGCACTACAGCGACGAGGTGGAGATCATCCGCGGGCTCACGCGCATGCCCAGCGGCCGCGACGCGCTCAAGAGCAGCGTGGACGCCGTCAAGTACTTCGGCAAGGGCACCTACACCGACTGCGCCATCAAGAAGGGTCTGGAGGAGCTGCTCGTGGGGTGAGTGCCTGCCTCCCTGTGGTGCCGCCCCCTGCCCCCCGAAGCCCCGTAACTCTGCCTGGGGAGCGCCCAGCGCTGCCTGGTCGCTGCCCGCTGGCCGGCGGACTTTGGTGCCTGAGGTCCCAGAGCAGACCTATGCCCCAGGGGGTCATGCTGGTGACCACCGCCCAGCCTGCCCCCTCACTCTCCACCACTCTGTCCTTCCCTCAAGCTATCCACTGTCTCCTCAACCACTGAAGGCAGAGGGGATCTGAAATGTGATCCCACAGAACTTTATTTTCTGTGTTAATATCCTTTCCTATGTTTGTTGTTGAGTCCCTCAGTAGTGCCCCACTCTAGACCCCATGGACTGCAGCACTGCCAGTTTCCTCTGTCCTTCACCATCTCCTGGAGCTTGCTCAAACTCATGTTCATTAAGTCAGTGATGCCATCCAACCATCTCATCCTCTGTCAACCCCTTCTACTCCTGCCCTCAACCTTTCCCAGGATCAGGGTCTTTTCCAGTGAGTTGGCTCTTCACATTAGGTGGCTAAAATATTGGAGCTTCAGCTTCAACATCAGTCCTTCCAATAAATATTCAGGACTGATTTCCTTTAGGATAGACTGATTTGATCTTGCAGTCCAAGGGACTCTCAAGAGTCTTCTCCAACACCACAGTTCAAAAGTATCAGTTCTTCGGCGCTCACCTTTTTTATGGTCCAACTCATCCCTTTCTGTAAGCCCGCCTTGTGGCCAGATCAGCACAGAGAAACTGGAAACAGTGCTCTGAGAGCCACCCTTGGGTCTGCATCTTCCTCTGAGGTCTCTAGCGCCTTGCCCTCACCTCCAGCCTCGGGGTCTCAGTGATGTGGTCCCAATGGGGCCTTGGGCTGTGAGGGTCAGTGGTGGCCTGAGGAGGCTGGGCCAGGTGGCCTTACCTCCTCCACACCCTGCAGGGGCTCCCACCTGAAGGAGAATAAGTACCTGGTCGTGGTGACTGACGGGCACCCCCTGGAGGGGTACAAGGAGCCCTGTGGGGGCCTGGAGGACGCTGTGAATGAGGCCAAGCATCTGGGCATCAAAGTCTTCTCCGTGGCCATCACGCCTGACCACCTGGTGGGGCACCCCCCAGGGCCTGCAGTGGAGGGAGGGGGTACCCAGGGACTACAATGGGAGAGGGGTACAGACATAGCCTGAGGGACTGGGGCTCCAGGGGAGCAGAGGAGGGGAGGGCCCAGCGCTCCCACTGTCACTGACGTTCACCCTCGCTCTGGTTGCATCCACGGCAGGAGCCACGTCTGAGCATCATCGCCACGGACCACACGTACCGGCGCAACTTCACAGCGGCTGACTGGGGGCAGAGCCGCGACGCGGAGGAAGTCATCAGCCAGACCATCGACACCATCACGGACATGATCGTGAGCGCTGCCTGCAGGCCCGCCCCAGCCAAGTCCAGGTGCCGGAAACCCTGTGCCCAGGAATGGAAGCTAATGTGACTTTTCTCTCTCGCTTTTCAGAAAAATAATGTGGAGCAAGTGGTAAGCACCTCCCCGCCCCCCTGCCCCCCGCCCTGGCATCACCAACGCCTGTTCCTCCACCAGCAGCCTGAGCGCAGGCGGCCGGCATGGCCGTGCCCACGCTCCTAACACGCCCCTCTGTCCTCTTCCCGTCCCGCAGTGCTGCTCCTTCGAGTGCCAGGTGAGTGTGGCCCTTGCCCGCCCCCACCCCTGGGCTGCCCCAATGGTGTCCCCAGTGACTGTTCTTTTTGTGTCTTGCAGCCCGCCAGAGGACCCCCCGGGCCTCGAGGCGACCCTGGGTACGAGGTAAGTGGCCACATCCTGCCGGTGCTTACCTTGATGAAGGGGGAAGCCTGGGAGAAATGTCCTACAGGCTGGCGCCAGGTCTAGGGGTGCAGCTGGACCCCAGGCAGCTGCCCTCAGCACCCACCGCCCACCTGCTGTGCTGAGCAGGTGTCCCCGCCATGGGAGAGGGTCTGGGCATGGTGCCCTACAGCCGATTTGGTAGCCATGGCTGCCATGGGCGGGGGTCCGCTGCCCCAGCCTCCTTCCCGTGGTGGAGGGCATGGCCTTTCTGGAGTGAGTGTCCCTGTGGCTCTGCTCCTGGAGGTGGACCTGCCATGGGATGGATGCAAACGTGGCCGGACTGGAAAACGAAATTCGTTGCTAGTATTTACAACCCAGGAGCTCACTTGTGAAATTCTAGATTTCTGGCTTTTCCTGCAAAGCGTCAAGTCCAGTGGCCATGGAGCCATGTGGCCACCTCCCACAGGGGCTTCCAGGCTGCATCCACCCTGCCCTCCCACCCATCCCTGGGGGCCTAGCACGGCAGCAAGAACAGGCAGACAGAAAAGAGTCAGGGTTATTTTTGCTGGCGCCAGGCAGCCCCAGGGCTTGGCGGAGTGTGTGGCAGAGACCCCGGACCTGGCCTCACACCCTGGGCCACGGGAAAGGTGCCTGGAAACCACGTAGACACTGGAGATGGGATGGAATAGCTTCATAGACCTTTTTTGTTAGCAAGTAGGGGCTTCCTTTCACCAGCTTTTTAAAAATAAATGGAATCTGTCCTCTGACCATGATCTGCTCTCTGTTCTAGGGAGAAAGAGGGAAGCCTGGGCTCCCGGGAGAGAAAGGAGAAGCTGGAGACCCTGTGAGTGCCGGGTACCTGACTGAGGGGTTGGGACGCTGAGAAGCCAGAGCCCAGGGAGCCAGACTGCAGAAACTTCCAGAAGGATGACTGGTTTCATGAGCACCATGTGGCCTGATCCTCAGAGGACATGGCTCCTGTGGGTGATGAGGACTCTGGGGCAGACGGCACAGCTGGCCTTCCAGCACCCTCAATGGGGCAGACCCCCACGCCCCTCAGCCGCCCCCCACACGCCCACCTGCTCCCAGAGGACAGGTGGCAGGGGTCAGCCAGCAGGTGGCCTCTGCTTCAGCCATGGTGGTCTCCGCCCCGGGGGGGCCCCGGTGTTTCTCCCTCCCTGGAGCTCCACTGAGAGCCCCCAGGGGTGGGGTTGGGCTTCCACAGCAGGGCGCTTCTTGGACACAGGTCAGTGGTCAGCCGGCCAGGTCTCTCCAGCTGACCAGGTCTGAGTAGGGTGGGGATTGAGGGAGCTCGGTGGGGGTTTCCTGCTCCCAGGGCTGTCTAACACGTCCCCCTCCTCTGCTGCAGGGAAGACCTGGAGACCTTGGACCCGTCGGCTACCAGGGCATGAAGGTGGGTCTCTCCTCCCCAACGCGGCCTTGCCCTGGGCCTCAGGGCATTAGGCCTCCGGCACCCCTCACAGCCCCTTCTTCTCCTCTGTTTGCTGTGTAGGGAGAAAAAGGGAGCCGAGGAGAGAAGGTGAGTGACCTGAGGCTTTGGGATGTGTCCCTGGGACATGGAGTGGCCCCCCACTCTGGACAAGGACAATGCTGCCTGTTCCCGGCGTGGTGGGGCTGCAATGAGCTGGGGGTGCCTCACTCCACGATGGGGAGACCAAGCCCCTCACCCTCCCTTTCTATCTCCACAGGGCTCCAGGGGACCCAAAGGCTACAAGGTGAGATGCTGGAGGGGCACAGCCGGTGGAGACACTGTCCTGTGGGGGTGCAGTCTGACCTTCATCTGACCTTTGATTTTTTTCACTTCTCAGGGCGAGAAGGGAAAGCGTGGCATGGACGGCGTGGATGGCATGAAGGTCACCCTCAGCTCGGGGAGGGTGGAGGCGGGGCACATATTTCGGGGAAGGGATGGTGGGCCAAGCTGGCTATCCTCGAGGAGGTGGGTGGGTAAGGGTCTTGTGTGTGGCCACCCTGGGCAACTCTGAGGTAGCATGGAAGGCAGGATTCGCATTCTGCCTCTAATTAGAATCTGTTGCTGATTCCTGCCAAGCCTCAGGTCCCAATGGACCCTAAGCTACCCAGCCAAGCTCAGAGCGTCTTCCACTGGGGGGAACTTTCTTGGGAAATGGTGGATGAGCCAGAGGAGGCTTGACCCCCAAACCCACCTTCCTCCTTACAGGGGGAGACAGGGTACCCTGGCCTGCCAGGCTGCAAGGGCTCGCCTGGATTCGACGTAAGTCACTTTCTCTCACCCACATCTTAAGGCTATAAGCTCTCAGAAGTGAAAATTGCCTCAGCCCTCCTGCTAACCACGCAAAGTCACACATGCCTTGTGGCTTGGGGACCTGCCCTGCTGGCTTGTCGCTCGCCAGCAAGTGGCTGCCAGTGGCTGCTGTTTCAGACTGTGGTCTGACTCTGCGACCTCTCCCCAGGGTGTCCAAGGACCCCCCGGGCCCAAGGGCGACGCAGGTGCCTTCGGACTGAAAGGAGAGAAGGTCAGTGACTTGAGCCCACAGGGGTGGGCCCGGCTGGGGCTTCATGACCCGCCTGGCATTGAGGAAAAATTCCTTCTGGAAGCAAGTTCTCGGCTTTAGTGTGGGGGCCAGGCCCCACTGCCCTTCCTGGGCTGGCAGGGATGGGCATGGGAACCTCTGCCCGGGAGAGCACTGGGTGCCCAGCCTTGGGTGTCCCCCCCCATTGCACTTCCTGCACCTGCCCGTCCGCCCAAGGCCTCTCTGGGCACCTCAGGACCGTCCCTGCAGCCTGTAACCCTCTGGTCAGCCCAGGATCGACCTGCTCACGTGAAATGTAAACTCAATAATAAGCAGGGAGATACTCACACTGCAGCGGGCAGAGCAATGAGGCCTGAAGATTCGCGTTCTGCCTCTAATTCGAATCTGTTGCTGATATTTCTTTGGGTTTTCAGCAACAGGAAATGCTGGAAAAGTTGGAGGAGTAACACGGATTCTGTCCCAAATCCATTCTAGCAACATGGATGTCCTGGAGTGTGGTTGAGGTCTGAGGGTGCCAGCCCCCAGCCTGGTGACCCCAGGCTTCCACTCTCAGGGCCTGGCTGGCCCCTGCCATGAGCAGTGTTTGAACCCGGGAAGTGGGTTTGGTGCAGAGATGTGGGTGGCTAGGGTCGTCAGGGACTGCGGCCTGAAGCCTGGGTGAGGAGGGCCAGTGTGGGGCCACGGGCCCCCGGGACAGCCGGGCATGACCTCCTGAAGGCTAACCCTCAGGTCTTTCTAGGGTGAGCCCGGAGCAGACGGGGAGCCTGGAAGACCAGGGAGCACGGGACCCCCCGGAGATGAGGTGAGTGTGCACGTTTCCCTGATGCAGTAGGGGTGCTGTGCCTGGGAGGGCCGAAGGGTCAGAGGAGATGGTCTGCGCTGTTGTTCTCAGGGTGAGCCCGGAGAGCCCGGTCCCCCAGGAGAGAAGGGAGAAGCCGGCGATGAGGTAGGCGCCCTCCCCCCCACGACGCCCCAGACTCGGCAGAGATCCTGCTGCTGACGAACTCATGTCGATTCCTCTTACTCCAGGGAAATGCAGGACCAGACGGAGCCCCCGGAGAGAGGGTGAGCGGGTGCTCTGAGCCTCACCAGTCAGTGGCCGGTGTGACTGGTGTGGCCCACGTGGCCCCAGGTGGACAGGGCAGGGCATGAGACGGAGAGACCGCACATCCTGGCATCTGCTGGGGGGACAGCCCCGAGCCCAGGCCCCGGGCTCCCACCCCACACCTCACCGCCTCTGCTCCCTCCACACAGGGCGGTCCTGGGGAAAGAGGACCTCGAGGGACCCCAGGTGCGCGGGGCCCAAGAGGAGACCCGGTGAGTCACTGTCCCCAAGCTGGGACCCCCATGCCCTCGGCAGGGGGCTGCAGAGACCAGGCCAGACTGGGGTCAGGCCATCAGAATCAAGAACAGGCCACCATGACCCTCTGGCCCTGAGATGTGGGTGACCCACACACAGGACTCCCATGTCCCAAAGATCCCCCTCTCCTGCCCACTGCCTGTGTGGGACCTCGACCCCCCAAGCCCCAAGCTACAGAGAAAGGTCAGCAACAGATTTGAAGTAGAGGCAGAACACGAATCCTTAGGCCTCCCTGCTCCGCCCACCACGGCGTCAGCATCGCCTTGCTTGTTCTTGAGTTTACATTTCACAGAGGGGAATGTGGCCAGTGCCCCCCTCAACCCCTGCCGGGGGGTGGGGGGAATGAGCTGCCTCCAGGCCTCGGCAGGGGTATCGGCCCCTCATCATGGCCCCTTGAAAACACGAGTCCCCTGACGGCCAAGCACGTGCCACTTTGGAGAACTGGGGTGAGAAGGAAGCGAGGCCACGCGCAGCAGATGACAGAAGCTGCTGGACCTCAGCCAGTGGCCCCCAGGGGAGCCGACCTCCTCCGTCTCCTCCTTCAGTGGCTTTTCCTCCCCAGGGTGAAGCTGGACCCCAAGGTGACCAGGGACGAGAAGGCCCCGTTGGTGTCCCCGGTGACCCGGTAGGAAGCCTGGCTGGCAGGGGTGGGGGGCGTGGTGCTGCCAGATGGGAGCAGCTCACAGATGCAGGGGGAGGTCTCTTCACTGCACACGCAGGTGCTTCCTTGTGGGGGTGTGGCCTGGGGACCTGGGGTGTCTGGGGTTGGGGGGACGGTGGCCAAGGGGCTGGTACAGATTGGCAAGGTGGACCAGTGCTCACAGGGGGAGCCCTGTCCCTGGGTGGGCACTGCCAGGACGCAGCCCTGAGCAAAGACCCCTTATGCTGCCCCTCACGCTGCCCTCAGAGTGGGGAGGGTGCCTTGGTGTGGCCAGTGCTGGAAGAGGTCACTGAGGGTGGAAGCCGGGCAGTGAGCCATCAAGACCAGTGGGGGCAGGGCTGGCAGCAGCAGAGGCATGCTGGAGTCTGGGCCCTGGGGACCCCTCCAGCCTGGGGAGACGGGCAAGGTCTCAGAGGACTGAGCCCAGACAGGCACCACACCGGAGATGTACTGTATAAACCTCCCTCAGGGTTTGGAGCTCCGGGGGTGAGACGCTGGCAGGAAGCTGACTTGGGAGTGTCAGTCCAAGGAACATTCCAGAATTCCTGGGCGTGACCTTCTAGAGGCTATGCTAGGGGAGGGGAAGACAGTGGAGGCCTGAGGAAGCAGTGGGCTGGGCGGGAGGAGCAGTCGGGGAATAGGCTGGAAGCTGTGAGCAGCTGGATGGGAGGGAGAGCTGAGACTACTCCCCCAGGGAGCTTCGTGCCCGACCGCCCCCCCTCCCCCCATCGCCCGCTGGTACTCTCAGCCCGTCTTCTCCAGACCCTGACTGGGTCCTGCCGCAGGGCTCACAAGTAGAGGGCATGTGGGGTGACAGAATGACACAGAGGCGAGGCAGGTTGAGTGGGCTGTCACCACTGAGCAGGCCTCGGCCAGAGGGACAAGGCAGGAGCCTGGCTGTTGGGTTTGTCGAAGCTGCCACACCACATTGGTGGGTGGTCTTGGCCAGGCCATGCTGGGACTCTGGTGGTGTCCTGGCACTCCTGGTGTCCGGTGGGTCCTGGAAGAGGTCTGCAGAACCCACTTGAACTCCAGCCCGCCCTGGGGAAGCACTGGAAGGGGGGCACACAGCCTGGTGCCACCCTCATGGGGCTAGGGTGCTGGCAGTTCAGTGGGGAGACAGGCCATATGCACGTGAACACATGGCAAACGGACAAACGTGTGTGGTGAAGATGCATGGCAAGGGAGCTGGGTCCTGAGAGGCCCCTGACTCCACCCGCCACCTCCCGTGGGGTGAGGGCTGCCCCTGGGACCCACAAGCCCCTGAGGGCCCCTGAGATGCAGGGTACAGTCTGGGCTGGGCACCCTTGGCCTTCGATGGGGCCTCCTCCTTGGCATCCTTGGAAGGGTCTGCTTCCTGCCCCTCATCATTCGCATGGGCTGTGCGTAGATTGTCTGCAGTGTTTTGCTTTACAGAAAAATGCTGTCAAAAATATCAACATCCATCTGTCGTTCAGTCAGCTCCTCTGTCCCTCCGTCCATGTGTTTATCCATCTTTATCTATCCATCCACCCATCACCTGGGTACCTATGTGTGTATCTCTCCATCTGTCCATCCACCCATCACTTGTGTACATGTGTCAGTTCGGTCCATCTGACGTATGTGTCCATTCAGTTCAGTCACTTGGTCCTGTCTGACTCTTTGCAACCCCATGGACTGCAGCACACCAGGCTTCCCTGTCCATCACCAACTCCCGGAGCTTTCTCAAACTCATGTCCATCAAGTTGGGGATGCCATCCAACCATCTCATCCTCTGTCATCCCCTTCTCCTCCTGCCTTCACTCTTTCCTGGCATCAGGGTCTTTTCCAGTGAGTCAGCTCTTTGACTCAGGTGGCCAAAGTATTGGAACTTCATCTTCAGCATCGGTCCTTCCAATGAATACTCAGGGCTAATTTCCTTGAGGATGGACTGGTTTGATGTTCTTGCAGTCCAAGGGACTCTTAAGAGTCTTCTCTAACACCACAGTTCAAAAGCATCAATTTTTCAGAGCTCAGCTTTCTTTATAGTCTGGCTCTCACATCCATACATGACTACTGGAAAACCATAGCTTTGACTGGATGGACCTTTGTTGGCAAAGTAATGTTTCTGCTTTTGCATATGCTGTCTAGGTTGGTCATAGCTTTTCTTTCAAAGATCAAGCGTCTTTTAATTTCATGGCTGCAGTCACCATCTGCAGTGATTTTGGAGGCCAAAAGAATAAAGTCTCTCACTGTTTCCATTGTTTTCCCATCTATTTGCCATGGTCTTAGTTTTCTGAATGTTGAGCTTTAAGCCAACTTTTTCACTCTCCTCTTTCACTTTCATCAAGAAGCTCTTATCTTGGTTCCAGCTTGTGCTTCATCCAGCCTGGCATTTTGCATGATGTACTCTGCGTAGAAATTAAATAAACAGGGTGACAATATACAGCCTTGATGTTTTGGAACCAGTCTGTTGCTCCATGTCAGTTCTAACTGTTGCTTCTTGACCAGCATACAGATTTCTCAGGAGGCAGGTCTGAGATGGTCTGGTATTCCCATCTCTTTCAGAATTTTCCAGTTTATTGTGATCCACACAGTCAGAGCCTTTGTTGCATAGTAAATAAAGCAGAAGTATATGTTTTTCTGGAACCTTCTTGCTTTTTGTATGATCCAAAGGATGTTGGCAATTTGATCTCTGGTTCCTCTGCTTTTTCTCAATCCAGCTTGAACATCTGGAAATTCACCGTTCATGTACTATTAAAGCCTGGCTTGGAAAATTTTGAGCATTACTTTGCTAGTGTGTGAGATGAGTGCAATTGTGCAGTAGTTTAAACATTCCTTGGCATTGCCTTTCTTTGGGATTGGAATGAAAACTGACCTTTCCCAGTCCTGTGGCCACCACTGAGTTTTCCAAATTTGCTGGCATATTGAGTGCAACACTTTCACAGCATCATCTTTGAGGATTTGAAATACGTCAGCTGGAATTCCATCACCTCCACTAGTTTTGTTGGTAGTGATGCTTCCTAAGGCCCACTTGACTTCACATTCCAGGGTGTCTGGCTCTAGGTGAGTGATCACACCATCGTGGTCATCTGGGTCATGAAGATCTTTTTTGTATAATTCTTCTGTGTATTCTTGCCACCTCTTCTTAATATCTTCTGCTTCTGTTAGGTCTATACCATTTCTGTCCTTTATTGAGCCCATCTTTGCATGAAATGTTCCCTTGGTATCTCCAATTTTCTTGAAGAGATCTCTAGTCTTTCCCATTCTATTGTTTTCCTCTATTTCTTTGCATTGATCACTGAGGAAGGCTTTCTTATCTCTCCTTGCTATTCTTTGGAACTCTGCATTCAAATGGGTATATCTTTCCTTTTCTCCTTTGCCTTGAACTTCTCTTCTTTTCTCAGCTATTTGTAAGGCCTCCTCAGACAACCATTTTGCCTTTTTGCCTTTTTTTTTTTTTTACAATGTGTACACATGTGTGTATCTATCCATCTATCCATCCACCCATCTGTCTAGTCATCTGTCATATATCCATGGATGTATGTATCCATCCATCCGTCTGCCCACCCACTTGCTCGTCTGTCCATCCTGAAGAACTTCCAAGGCAATATCCAGAATGTAAATTCTTAGCAGCAAAATGTCTTAGCCCCAGTGTTGTGTGTATGAGTTGACATTTGCCAAATAATCCTACCTACTTGCCCATCTGGCCCCCACTCACACTACCCCAAGAATGTAAAACAAGCTGCACACACACCTCTGCCAACATGAGCTATGATGAGACTCTGGCTCCGCACATTTACTCGTCTCCCAGTTTGACTGTTGGTGTGTTTGTGGGCTGAGTGTGGTCTCTGCGGGGCTGTTTATGCAAGTGATCACTTCCCGCCAGGGTCTGTGTTCCCTGTGGTGGTGGGGGATGGGGGGCTGCACCCATGGTGCAGACGTTGTTCTCATTTGTCCTGAGCTTGTCTGGGGTGCCTTGCAGTTGAGGTTGTCCTGCTTGTGCACAAAGGTTTACAGATGCACTCACCCTTCCAGTGTGGTTTTGCTCACCTCTGATTCGTCAGGAGCGTAGACTGCAGCGGTGGAAGAGGGGTGGGCTTGCCCTGCGTGGCTTTTTCAGTAAACAGCCAGCCCATTGTCACAACGAATACGAGTGCAGTCTGTCTCAATGATTGAAATGCGGTTCCATCAGGTTTAAAGTCCCTCATCTCTACGTGTCTCTTTCTGGAACGACTGTCACCCACCCCTGCTCTTTCCGTGTCCACCCCATTCCCACAACTGACTCTTGTGGCCTCAGGCTGAGCAGGCCCTGTTGCCAGGCCACCTCCCCAGCCGTGGCCTTTCCTGGACGGTAACTGAGGAGCTGTGACCGCTCCGGCCAGGGGTGCTGACACATTCTGTCAGGAAGTCATTAACTCTAAAGGCACAAACACTGGAAGCAGGACCCGGCACGGGGTCCTGGGTGCATCCCAACTGCGTTAGTTTCCAGAGTAATTGGTCGCTGCAGTAAAAGGAAGCTGCCGAGAGTATGGGGCAAAGGGAGGCCCCTCCTGGGCCGCAGGAACCCTGGACACTGCTGGGAACGGCTGCCTCCTCTGGGAGGGGGCCCTGTGTCCCCCCAGCCTGTGACCAACTGGGGATGGTCCTCCCTGGACCTGCGGCTCCCAACCCAGGTGGCGCTTGATCACCTGCGCATTCAACTTCCCGGCCCCCAGGTCTTCTGCTTCTGAGCTCAGCCCCACCCTCCTGGCCCTGTTAGGGGCCCCACAAGCCCCTCCCGACTCCAGACCCAGCAGGAGGTCAGCTCCGACACCAGGGTCCATGCGGAAGGTCCTGGGAAATGTGTTTTCCCAAATTGTAGGAAAAGGCCATTGAGAAACTGAGGATAGGGTCCCGTTCTCCCATCGTGCACCCGGCCACCAGGCCTCACCCATCCCGTGTCCCCCTGCAGTGGGCACCCCCGTCCCCCCGCAGTGGGTACCCCAGGAGCTCCACCCAGTTTGGTGTTTCCATGTCTCAGGTAGTCCCTTGAGTTCCCAGGATGCGGAGCGCATCACCACACAGGCCCACTCCCATCCCTTTCCTGTCCCAAGACAGGTCAGGGGTCTGTGGAATCCTTGGGGGACCAAGAGCCTGGACGAGAAGGCAGGCGATGGCCCCCAGGGAGCGGCAGGATGGAGCAGCCAGCAAGGGTGGGGTGTGGGGCTGGGGGCCACTGTGGGTCAGAAGGGGCCCATCGGGTGTGTCCTCTCTCTGCAGGGCGAGGCTGGCCCCATTGGGCCAAAAGGATACCGAGGTGATGAGGGACCCCCAGGGACCGAGGTGAGTAGCCCTCCCTGCCGCTATCCCAGGAGGGACTAGCCTGACCCCTGTCCCTGCCCCCCACCCAGACTTCTTTGGGAGAACCCACTGGGCTCCTACACATAAATGTTTCATTTCACTTCATGGAATGTGTGACTCTGATGACATTTAGAAAATGCAGAAAAGTATTAGAAAGAGAATTGAAATCTAAGCCCCCCCCGCCACCTCAGAGAGAAACAGCATCAACAGTTTGACTTATTTCTTTCCAAATTCCTTTTTTTTTTCTTTCTTTGCATGTTATGCCTTATAAATTTGACTTGAGAAGTTTTTTGTTGTTTTTCTCATTATGAACTCAGATCTTAACGATTTTTCAACTTTGCCGACGTGCTGGCGCTGGCCAGCCTGTGGTGTGTCTGCTGGCTCCTCCACCCTCTCTGGTTGGGCTCTTGGGTGTGAATCCCCCACAGTGACCCCATGGGTCCCTGTCCCTGTTCTGGTCACCTCCTTCTTGGGTCACTCCCTGGGTGGACATGGGGCAGGTGTAGCTTTTAACCAAGGCCCAAAGGTGGCATGGCCTCCAGGATTTCGGGTTTAAAACCCTTTCTTTGAGTAATTTATGTGCTGCATGAAAACACGTTACCTTATTTAATTCTCCTCTTTGCTCCAGGAGGCCTCATGCCTCCAAGCCTGTGTGGCTTGCTACCCAGAGACCACTTCATTTTCTCCTCCTTAGGGTCCCAGAGGAGCTCCAGGGCCTGCAGGCCCCCCCGGAGACCCCGGGCTGATGGGTGAGAGGGTGAGTGACACAGGGCGAAGGGTACATCCTGGGCGGGAGATTGCCTGGGGCCCAGAGTCTGGAAGGAGCTGGGCTGGCGGAGTCCTGCAGTGGCCGGACTCCATCTGCTCTCCCAGGGTGAAGACGGCCCCCCCGGGAATGGCACCGAAGGCTTCCCCGGCTTTCCTGTGAGTACCCTGAGTCCTGCCTGATGCCCCCTTAAGCCAGTGGGGCACATGGCTCTCTGGCTGGGGCTGCCCCTCTGGTGTGACTAGTGTGACTGATGTGACTGTCCCGCCTTTCCCCAGGGCTATCCAGGCAGCAGAGGTCCTCCTGGGATAAACGTGAGTACATGCCATCTACTCTGTTGGCCATGGGAGGTGCACATGGGCACACACGCTCGTGCAAGTGCATCGCTCCTACACCTGAGCACACGTGCAGACACACACAGGCCTGCTCATCGCCAAGGCCCCCGCCCATGACTCTGTCTCCCTAGGCCTTGCTCAGCCCCGGGTGCCCCTGCTGGCTGACGCTCCCCTCGGGATCTGTTCTCTCCATGGCCCACCCAAGAGGCCTGCCCCCTAGAAGCCCGCCCCCTAGAAGCCCAGAGCTGCAGCACCCACCCCAACCCTGGGCCGGCTCCCCCTAACTATGTGCTCTCTGTCACCTGCAGGGCACCAAAGGCTACCCTGGCCTCAAGGGGGACGAGGGAGAAGCCGGGGACCCCGGAGAGGACGTGAGTGCAAAGCCCACCGTGTTTGGCAACATCCCCAGTCAACCTTGGCCTCGAGGGCCCAGAGCCCTCAGACAATGTGGGAATGTGGCTCCAAGGGTGGCTGAGCCTTCTGGGGCTCAAGGGGGTGGTAGCCAGGCTCATAGCACTTGGTCTGGCTATGCATGGCAAGCCTACAACACTGCACTGTTTCTTTCCAGAATAATGACATTGCTCCACGAGGCGCCAAAGGAGCAAAGGGCTACCGAGGTCCTGAAGGCCCCCAGGTGGGTCCATGGGCGGGTGGGCACCCTCCCTGAGGCTGTGGAGTCTGGGGTGGTGGGAACCTGGGAGCAAGGCTCTGGAGATGGGCTCCAGGAGGATTGGGGGGACATGCAGTTTCAGGGCCTGAGGGGCTGAGCACGAAGGGGTGGGCAGAAAGGGAGGGCAGGTCTCCGGGCAAGGTGTGAAGGCATGGCAGGGCCTCAGGTGGTGCCTGGGTGAGGCCGGGCACCTTGCCTATCAAGGTGGTGCTGTTAGACCCACTGGGACACTCTCCCACGGGGGGTGAGCTCCCACTGACCACCAGGAAGGGACAGTCGGACAGTGGCCACCAGGTGGATGACAGTAGGAGGTTCCCCAGCCTTCAAGGTGCAGAAGCCTCGGCTTCCCCTAGGGCTGGAGGACCCTGCATGAAGGGGGTCAGCCAAGGGCTCCCATCAGATCTGTGGCCCAGGAATCAGCATGGCCCCAGCGTCCACCCTGACAATCCTTCTCCCATCCTTTCTCTGACAGGGACCCCCAGGACACGTGGGACCTCCAGGGCCAGACGTAAGTATTGTGAATATCCTTGGGGACTGACCACTCTGGCCAAGGCTCCTGTCGGGGTGGGGAGCCTGACAGCAGCAGAGATCACAAGATGGCCACAGGGAGACATGTGGAGGCCATGGGGGCACGTGGAGGTCACAGCAGGGACACATGGAGGTCACAGAGGGGCACGTGGAGGTCACAGCAGGGACACGTGCAGGCCATGGGGGCACGTGGAGGCCACTGCAGGGACACGTGAAGGTCACAGAGGGGCACGTGGAGGTCACAGCAGGGACATGTGAAGGTCACAGAGGGGCACGTGGAGGTCACAGCAGGGACATGTGGAGGCCATGGGGGCACGTGGAGGCCACAGGTAGGAGACATGGAGGCCACAGCCACCATGCAAGGGCCGTGGGGGCACGTGACAGTCACGGTGGGGATGTGTGCTGGTCGTAAGGGAACATACAAAGCCATGAGGGGGACACGTGATGGCCACAGTGAGACACCTGTGGCCACACATCAGAGGCCACATCAGATGCCCATGCCCCGAAGGCAGGGGCCTCGCAGGTAGAGCAGGGCACGCCCTGGGAAAGGGGTCACCCTGCACAGCCCAGCCCAGCCCCTCTGTGGTCCCAGCTGGAGTCCCAGGGGAGGGGGACCTGGAGGGCTGGCCTCACCCCCCGAGCCCTGGGAAGCCTCTCACACCCCGGAGGGGCACAGAAGAACCAATTCCGTCTCCTGGGAGTATCTCTTCCCTCACCCCCAGGAATGCGAGATTTTGGACATCATCATGAAAATGTGCTGTGAGTGTCTCCCCCTTGATACCTACCCTGATGAGAAAGAGCATCCTGCCATATGCTGACTGGGGGGTGTAGGCAGGCAGGAGGGCAGGCATGGGCCCCTCCTGAGAGGAAGTTGGCGGGAGGGGTGAGGAGGGCCTGGCTAGGGGGTTGAGTCTCAACGCCTGGTCCTCCCATGAGAAAGTCAGGAGGGGAGAAGGGGAAGCTGGCTAGGGGGTTACTCTTGACACCATATGATTGCCTTTTCCTTCTCTTCCCAGCTTGCTGTGGTGAGTCTGACTCTTCACCTGGTGGGGTGGACTCACACCTCCCCACCGGATTGGCCCTGGGTGCTGGCCTGCCGGTCCTCCCCTGGTCATTCACACAACCAGGGATGGGGGTGCCCAGAGTTCTCTCCATGAGCCCCAGTCCTTGAGCCCCACCCTGCCCTGCTCTGGAGGGGTCCTGGGAGGGGCCCCGAGGCTCACCGCGCCCTGCTGCCTGCAGAGTGCAAGTGCGGGCCCATCGACATCCTCTTCGTGCTGGACAGCTCCGAGAGCATCGGCCTACAGAACTTCGAGATCGCCAAGGACTTCATCGTCAAGGTCATTGACCGGCTGAGCAGGGACGAGCTGGTCAAGGTGAGGCGGCCGCCCTGGCCTCGTTGGGGGATGAAGGTTCTCAGGGAGGCAGGGGTCTGTCCTGACACCAGAGTGGAAGGGCCGGGTGCTGGGGGCCACAGGAGAGATGCCTTGTTTTTCAAAAGCCAAAGCCCCCAGCCCAGCAGAGCACAAGAGCCACCTGGGGTTCTGGGGGCCAGTCCAACCCGGGACGGGAGCGGGTGGTGGAGGCACGACCTGAGCAGGGAGAAGCACCAGCACCCCGGGGATCCCTGAGGGTGCTCCTCATGGTGGCGGCTCTCTCGAGCAGTTTGAGCCTGGGCAGTCACATGCGGGCGTGGTGCAGTATAGCCACAACCAGATGCAGGAGCACGTGGACCTGAGGGACCCCAACATCAGGAATGCCCAGGACCTCAAGGAGTGAGTGTGGCTGCTTGGCGCCTGACCCCTGACCCTGGCCCTGCCCTGGCCCTGACCTTTATCCCTGGCCCCCTGACTCCTGGTTCCCACCCTAATGGTACTGTGGCCCTACAGGGCCATCAAGAAGCTGCAGTGGATGGGCGGGGGCACCTTCACAGGCGAGGCCCTGCAGTACACTAGGAGCCGGCTGCTGCCGCCCACCCAGAACAACCGCATCGCCCTGGTCATCACCGACGGCCGCTCGGACACCCAGAGGGACACCACCCCACTCAGCGTGCTCTGCGGCCCTGACATCCAGGTGGGGCGGCCTCCATGCCACACTGTCACCCTCATGCCCAAGGGCTCGGGGGACTGTCCCCACCAAGGGCTACACCAACGCTGTCCCTCTCCCCAGGTGGTCTCCGTGGGCATCAAGGATGTCTTTGGCTTGGCTGCGGGCTCTGACCAGCTCAACGTCATCTCCTGCCAAGGCCTGGCACCCCAGGGACGGCCGGGCATCTCACTGGTCAAGGAAAACTACGCCGAGCTACTGGACGACAGCTTCCTGAAGAACATCACCGCCCAGATCTGCATAGGTGAGCGTGGCAGGCGGGCCCTGTGGCTCTGCTCTCCGCTCGCTGTGGCCTCTGACTGTGGCAGTAGATGCCCATGGCCAGCAGCATGTCCACTCCCCCCTGAGCTGCTCCCCATTCTTCCTCTGGAGGCTGTGGCCTGACTCCCTGGTGGCTCGGCATCCACACAGGTGTTCCCAGAGCGTGGGCTACACCGTGATCCCCCACTGCACACATGTGCACTGGGGTCTGAGGTTCGGTGCACCTAAATGTGTGGGCAGGGGTGGGCCTTGGTGCCTGACACCCCTCAGAGGTTCCCACGTAAGGGACACATTTGCTACGTCCATCTGGGCTTGGCCCAGGATCAGAGCTGAGTCCACACTGCAGCTGCTGGTCAGCAACTGGAGAGTGCTTCAGGCTCAGACTCAGGGCCCCAGCTGGCGCAGTGGAGTCAGCATTATCTGGGGCCTGTGGCATGGGGCCTGTGCTGTAGAACACCCTTCCTCCACCCTGAGCTTGGTTTCCCTGCTCTCAGAAGGGCTGGTGCCTGGAGGACCCTTCTGTCACTCAAAGGCCCCCTCTGGAATAAGGGACATGCCTCCTGTAGGGTGGAGACAGTGGTGGCCGTGCCCTCCACCTCAGAAGTGCCCGGTGTCCTCTTGCTGGGGGCTTATAGGAGGAACAGCAGTCCCTGTGATTGCTGGGTCATGCTATGGGGTTTTCTCTTTTACAGACAAGAAATGTCCAGATTACACCTGCCCAAGTGAGTACTGGGGGGTAGATGGGGCATTCTTGGGGAGGGCGCTGGGTAAGAAGGTCTGGAGGCCGTAGGGAGCGGGGCAGGCCCCAGGGCCTGCGCTGCACGCTCACAGCTGCTCCGCCTGCAGTCACCTTCTCTTCCCCGGCCGACATCACCATCCTCCTGGACGGCTCCGCCAGCGTGGGCAGCCACAACTTTGACATCACCAAACGCTTTGCCAAGCGGCTGGCAGAGCGCTTCCTGACAGCGAGCCGGACAGACCCGGGCCAGGACGTGCGCGTGGCAGTGGTGCAGTACAGTGGCACAGGGCAGCAGCGGCCGGAGCGCGCGGCCCTGCAGTTCCTGCAGAACTACACTGTGCTGGCCAACACCGTGGACTCCATGGGCTTCATCAACGACGCCACCGACGTCATGGACGCCCTGGGCTACGTGACCCGCTTCTACCGCGAGGCCTCATCTGGCGCCGCCAAGAAGAGGCTGCTGCTCTTCTCGGATGGCAACTCGCAGGGCGCCACGCCGGCCGCCATCGAGAAGGCGGTGCAGGAGGCCCAGCGGGCAGGCGTGGAGATCTTCGCTGTGGTGGTGGGCCGCCAGGTGAACGAGCCCCACGTGCGTGTCCTGGTCACGGGCAAGGCGGCTGAGTATGACGTGGCCTTCGGCGAGCGCCACCTGTTCCGCGTGCCCAGCTACCAGGCGCTGCTGCGGGGCGTCTTCTACCAGACGGTGTCCAGGAAGGTGGCGCTGGACTAGTGGCCTGGCCCCTGCCACCGAGACAGAGGCAAGAGAGGACCCAACGTTCCTGACCAACCCGACTAGCTAGGATTTTTTAAAGGGAAAGCTTGAAAAGCCGTGATTCGATGCTCTATGCTTTGCCCACCCCCCCACCCCCAGAGCAGAGTATCGGTGCTGGGGATCTGCCGGCCCTCTCCTGCTGCCTGCCTGAACCTGCACCTGAAGTGCCCTCCTCTTGCTGCCTGTCCACGTCCCCTCACCCCAGTCAGAGCCTCAGCACCTGGTTCTCTGTCCTTTCTGGGGTCAGCTGTTGCTGCCTTCCCTCCCCACCAACCCCCGCCACCACCCAGAGCTTGGCTCCCCTCTGATCCTAGAGTCCTTCAGGAAACCCTCTCTCACCCCAAAGTCAGGTCTCCCAGGGAGCTGGCACAGGAGCGTGAGCCCTGGAGCGCTGACCCCCCTCACGAGGCTCTTGTCACTCACGCCTGCCAGCAGAAACCACAACTCCTCCTTGATGGCAAAGCCCAGACCGCAAACCCCAGAGCGAAGGTGCTATCCTGCCCCGCCCCACCCCACCCCAGGACCAGAGGCCTGGCCGCACCCCCTGGGGCACAGTGAGGCGTTTAATCAGAAACAAGCCGAAGTCCTTTCTCCTCAAGGAAGTGATTGGTTCTACATTTTATTGAAGATTTTCATGGCTCCTGAGTTTTACTTTTACTCCTTTCTGTGTTTTTTCTCAACCGTGTTCATATGGGCAACTTTTTCAAATAAAGGTTTTCACTCTCCTTTCTGTGGTCGTCATTCCGAGGAGTTAAACCCCCATTGTGCTTGCCCTTTGCAGCGACAGGAGGACTCAGAAGGGCTGAGGCATCCAGGGGCCTGAGAGGTGCCTCCACGGCCAGGCGCCGTCCATCCACATCCCTCTTCCAGGTCTGGAGGAAAATTGGGAACTTGAAGGCCACCCCCAGTACTTGGGGAGGAGCTGGGAGGACGAGCCTGACACCCTGACTGTAGAATCAGAAGCAGTGGGGGCTGGTGGGAGATAAGTCCCCGCAAATGGCCAGCATTCCAGCCCCAAAACCACCCCAGGATGTCTGCAGGGGCTGGGCAATCCAGGCTAGATTCAGAGCAGACTGCAGAGAGGCCCCGCCCCTCAACCCGCAGCCCCCACCCCTGTCTTCAGGAGAAACCCCTCCTCTGAGGAAGGGTTAAGGCAGGCAGAGGGCTGTCGGGGGAGGAAAGGGGAGAGGTGTGGTGTGGGCTGCAGCTGAAGAAAGAGGAAGGAGTTTGGGCGGGAGTCGCCCAGGGGCCTCCACATGGGCATGGCGGGAGTGGGGAAGGGACCCTGGCGAGTATCCTCGGGCAGGGACCCTGGGGGTGATGGCGCCCCCCCTAACACCACACAAGACGGGGCCATGAGAGCAGAGTACCAGGCGGTGGGGGTCCTGACTCTGGGGGAGCAGCACCCCTGTGGAATGGGGGGGTTCAGGGATCTCCCGGGGGCTCGACCCTGACCAATGCCACACTCAGTTCAGTGGGAACCTGACTGCTGCTGGCGGTAAGTGTCCACCGCTTACTGTCACCAGGAGGAGCCCGGGTTGAGGGGTGACCCCCTCCTCGGCCCCCCAGTGGTGTGACTGTGAGCTGGTCACCTTCACCTCAGTGTACTCAGCCATAGCTGGGATCATAACTCGGACGCACCACCTAAGGGACAAACAGCGTGTGCTTCTCTGTTTGGGGTCCAGGCAGCTGGAGGCTCTGTGTGTGGCCACAGCGGAGAGGCCAGAGGACTGACAGGAAAGGGCAGCTTTAGGGGGTGAGCCTGGTTGGGTAGGGGGTGCCAGGGCTCCAGGAGTCTCTGCAGGACCCCTGCACCCCCACCTTCCACCTCCACAGTCCCCACTGCTTTGACTGCCTCCGAGGGATCCCAGGTCTGCACCTGGATCGGGGGCCTCGGCACAGGCCTGGGGGCTCTCCCCACCTGGGGAGACCTCCTCCTGATGGACAGTGAGAAATCAGAAACTTTGCCTTTAAGAAAGGATGAGCCTTAATCCCTGAATCACCTCTAACTGGACTCCCGGCTGGGACCAGGCTTTGGGATCCTCCTCCCGACACCCCCAGATTAGGATGAGGGTCTTCCTTCATTCTTTAAAACTATGGTGAGGGAACCTGGGGCCCAGCACGCCCATATGTTCTCCATGTGTGTAAAGGAAATGTCCCAGACCTTTGCTTGAAGTCCCGCAAACCAGGGCAACACAGGTTCCTGTTCCTGTTCCTGTCTGTGGTCAGGCTCCCATTCTTTCTAGGCTTTGGCTCATGGCTCCAATGCCTGCTCCCCTCCCTCTGTGCACAGTGGGAGCTACAGGGCACCCTGGGGCGCGGCCACCCCTTTTCACAGCTGCCAGAGGTGACATCAGCCTCACTCCTCTGAGCCTCGGCTTCAGCTTCCTCCTCCTCCCAGGAAGCCTCGTCCTTGAAGTGGGGTCTGGAGGTGCTCAGAGGCCCCCTGCCAGCCCCCCGGAAGCTGCCCAGGATCCATCAGTCAACAGGGATGGACAGACAGGGCATACACAGCTTCCGGGTCTCTTCACTCTGACCTAGCCCACAGTCTATCCAAGTGTGGGGAGGCGGGTGGTCAGAGGGCTGGATGTTTGTGAAATCAACCTTGAGGCTGTGGCCTCCACGGGGTCCTCCCGGATGTCCCAGCTGGTTGGCAGAGGGGCCGCAGCCTCGACTGCCTTGGGTTGCAGATGAGGTCGCAGCCCCTTTCACTTTCAAACTACAGACACGTCTGTCATCTTGGTGAGTGTTCAAACACGGCCTTCGGAGGTATTTAGCCCTGTCTGTTGGTCCTTGTTCTTCATGGAGAGTCAGTCACCTCCACGCTCACTGATACACCCAGAATCTGGTCTTTGTGGTGAGGTGTTTTTTTTTTTTTTTTTTTGCTAAGAATGCATAAAAAGGAACATTTTTCCATCTGTGATTTTTCAGGATGGGGGGTGGGCGGTGGCCATGGGTCAGATGGCTACTGAGCAGCTCTCTGATGGAGACTCTCACACCAGACCCAGGCACCTCCACCCGTGTCCAACTGTCTGGTGGTCACTGTCTAAAGGAAGTGATGCCCTCCTAGGGTGGTATTTAAAATTCAGTGAGTCCTCTGTCTTTCAGCTCCTGGATGATGACACTTAAGTGTTCCCAGAGACTGAGAGGTCCTCCTCCAGTAAAGCCTGGACAGCCGCTCCGCTTGGGGAGCAAGGTGAGCCAGGACAAGATGTCTCCAGGGGTCAGGAAGGCATGAGGCACAGAGGTGCACCATGAGAGGCTGTGGGAAGTGGCACCTCCATGTTAGAACCCCTACAGGTCCCTGGGTCACTCGTGCTTCCCACACAACCCATCACCCCATCCTGAGCCCTGTGTCCAGCTGACAGGAGAAAGGACAGAGAACCACAACCCATCCACTCCAATAACTTGACACCAAGGAGCAGGTGGCCAGGTGAGCCTCACGCCCATCGTGCTGCGTGAAAGACTCAGGACTCACACGTGTGTGTGACGCATGGTCCCGTATGTGAAGCTCCAGGGCAGGAAAGCTGATGAGTGGTAATAAGTCAGGCAGTCTCAGCCTCTGCGGATGGGACTGGTGGGAAGGATAATGGAAGTGTTGTTTGTCTGGATGGCATGGAGGTCACAGGGATATGCATTCGTCACGATTTTGAGAAATGTACATGTACAGATGCTTTAGATTAGGAAAGAGAAGCCAGAATCTCTGCCAGTGGCTCACCATCTCCACGGTCTCCACCAGCTCTCGACTCCTTCTTCCGCTCCCCCAGCACATGTCCACCCACCCCCTCGGAGGGGCTAGGAGCATCCCCCTTGGCAACCACATGGCCCTTCTTACAGGCAGAGCAGGGTACCTTTCATTGGTACCAACCCCTTCCCTGAGTGTGAGTCGACTGGGATGCCTGCCTGAGTCTCTGCAGGGTGACCAAGGTCCCAATCAGTCAACTCTGAGTGGAAGATTCTCCTGGGCGGATCAGGTCCAAGAGACATCAGAGAGAGTCTTCTGAACTGCCCATGGAGCCACAAGAGGGGACTCTGGCCTGCAACAGCTAGGATCTGAACCCCACCAAGAACCAATACATCTGAAAGAGGGCCCCAACCTCAGACGAGACGGGCTAGCACCCTGGTTCCAGCATGTGAGTCTGAGCAGGACCAGCAGAGCTGTGCCCAGACAGCTGACCATGGGGCCCATGAGGTGCTCTATTTGTGTTATTTTAATCTGTTGAGCTGACAGAAGTTTGTTATGTGGCTGAACTGGTTCAAAAACCGTACACCCTATCTCCACCTCTTATCCCTGATCCTTCAAAAGTCTCGTTGTAATTTAACAGATGGCGCCCTCGCCACACCCTTCCCTCTTGGAATTAGGCCCACCAACCTCAGTGGGTGCAGGAGAAGGGGGCACCTTCCCCCACCCCCATCTTCCTTCTGCAAGTCTCTTGTCAGGGCCCCTGAGACCACCCACCCATCAGGTGCAGCCTGGCTGTCAGACCTGAGCAGGGATGATATTTGCCAAGGACTGCCAACACCAAGTGCTTCCTCCCATCTCTGGTGCCCTCCTGGAGGTCTCCAACTCCCTCTGCAGTTTAGGTTCTCTCCATTAGGGACATCCGGGGTCATCTGAGTGGGCTCGATGTCATCACAGGGTCACACTGTTTGTGGGGATTTGCTGCAGAGGCCAAGGGACACACTTTCTCCCTGAGACACAGAATCTCTTTCAGGATTGGCCTTGTGGCCCCATCAGATGCCCTGAACTTTCTTCTCCAGTCAAGCCTGAGAGGATCTCCCAGATGGTCCAAAATGGCACCAGGGTCAACAAATAAGAAACAGATATCCTTGGTAAGAATAAAGTTTGCAACTTGATTTTGCTCCTCAAATCCTGATGGTTACTCCACTTTGGCTTCTAACTTCTTGGGATTCTTGGAAAACAGCTCGGACAAAGTGCATGAGGGTCCTTGGTCTGGGGATGGGCTAAGACAGAGCTCCAAGCTCCCAGCTTTCTCCAGGGAGATGCACATCTGGAGTGAATTGTCTCACTGACTCGGGCATCCTGGAGTCCCAGACCCATCACGTGGGAACCTAAGTGAGAAGGAGCTGCCAGTTACCTGTGGACCCACCAGTAACTTTATGGTCTGCATCTGAGAAACCCTGGAGGGTGGGAACAGGTGTGACAGAGAGGACAGGTCCCAGCATCAGGCCACGTCCACCTGGCCAGGCTCTAGGCTAGCACCATAGCCCTCCGGTCCACCCCCCGCCCACAACCTCACACCCCTGCCTGACCCCACACCCCTCCT
This sequence comes from Oryx dammah, assembly GCF_014754425.2. Taxonomy (NCBI): domain Eukaryota; kingdom Metazoa; phylum Chordata; class Mammalia; order Artiodactyla; family Bovidae; genus Oryx; species Oryx dammah. Next base: position 11,593,882 of record NW_024070186.1, on the reverse strand, counting down.
CCTTCCTGACCCCACCAGTGGGTCTCTCTGGCCCAGAGGAGCTGCTGGGCCATCCCTGAGGCATCCATCCTGCTTTCTGGAGAAGCTGTTGGCTGAAGACGAGACCATCTGGTTTACGTAGGAGGTGAGCATAAACTTGGCCAGCAAAGAAGAATGGATCTTTGTGAGAATAAGCCCTCAATAGATCTTAGTTTTTTGAGGAAATGTTTATTAGGGATAAGTAATGATGCTAAAAATAAGGGGTCAAGAGATCGCAAGAGACTGTCAACCACTGAAGACCCCCACCCTCACTCCCAGCACTCACGTCTTGCTTCTCAAGGACCAGCTTAAGTGTCTGCCCTTCTCATCACTGATCTAAAGCAGATCCTCCTTGTCCTTTTTAAAATTGATGACAAGTTGAAATTATAGTGGAGCGATCCCAGTTCCAGGGAATAAAATGGAGTCAGGCAGCCACCAAGGGTCTGCTCTCAGACATATCCCTGCCCCACTGACACTTTCAAATTTCTCGGAACCTCACCACACCAAAATCACTCCCAGCCATACTCAGGACAGCAGCTGCAGCTGCAACCTTGAGGTCTCAAGGTTGCCCTTTGAGACTGAGTGATCATTTCAGACCCCAACCAATCCTCACTTAGCAAGCAGCACCTCTTGCCAGCTGCAATTATAATTCTTGATAAACAACTCATGTGACTCACTGTGGCCCTGTGGTTCTGTCTCTGCAGGCTTTCTCTCCCATTTTGTAATTCAGTGCAACATAGTTCAAGTGTTTCTTGAATCTGTGTCCAGGGATGCAGTCCTAACAAACCCCAAATAACCTTTTTTAAAAATTCAATCAGTTCTCCATTTCTGAAATTTTTAACAAAATTATCATTGTGCTTTTCACGCATGAAACATTTCAAACCTAGGACATTGCAAGGACAGTGCAATGGCCACCCTGTACTTCTAGGTTCACCTATGATCATCTTCCAGACCTGCTTAAATGACTTTATGGTTGAAATATTTTATAGTAAATTACAAGCATTATGATGTTTCACACAAATACTTCAATATTCATCTCTAAGAAAATAAGAATTGCTTTCTGTATGACATAATACCATTAGCAAATCAAATTCAAAATAGAACACCACACTGAAAATAGCTCATAAGCATCATCATATACCCAGGCCATATTTAAATTTCCATAATTTTCTGAAATTGTCTTTTACAAGCTGTTTGCCCCTTAAGCTCTGAACAAAGTTTAAGGCTCCTTTCTAGTCCTTTCTGAGAATGGGTGGTAAAGCTACAGTGTTCTAAATTACTTGAAATAATATTTTTCCTTCTTCAGTTTAATAAGATATGCAGTTAGGGTTACTTTATCTTTGCTTGTTCTCTGTATTAGGAACTTTTACTTTGCAATTTAGTTGTTCAAATATTTGAAATATTGACCTGGCTCAAAAGTCAGAGGTCAAAGAGTATCCTGGCAAGGTCACGGTCCCCCTACCTCACTCCCATCAGCTCCCTGCAGGCTCTTATTTCTATTAGTTTCTAGTTAGTTCTTTTGGTATTTTGTTTTGTGACACAATTTCTACACAAAAGAGAGAACATGGAATTCACCCACCTGAACTCTATCTTTCCCTTAACAACACAGGATGGAGGTTCCTTTATATCGGTGTCCATCCCCTGCAGCAATTGGGTTTTCCATCTTGTGCATCCACCATGTTTCCAAGAAGTATCTCAAACTTTTGGGTGGTTTCCAATCCCATGGCTGCAAAGAAAACCCCCCCACACGTGTCATTTCCTGCTCATGAATGAGTGTACATCCTTAGTACAGATCAAGGGAAACACATTTGTCGCTTAGTTAGATCCATCCAAGTCCTTCCATAAGCTGTGTTGTTTTGCGTGTGTACTGAGCCTAACGCTGCATCCCCACCATTGGCTCTGGCCAATCTGACGGCTGAAAGCCAGTGCTTCAGAAAATGGGTACGCATTTCTCTCACTACAAATGATGCTGAGCACTTAATGTGATGAGGCCCCTTGACATCCATTTTTCTTAGAAAGGAGTATTCCTGGCTCTTGCCCATTGATTCATTGATCTTGATTTTTTTCTTCTCTGTTTTTGGAAAATCTTTTCCTATTAAGTAGATTAGCCCATTAGCCCTTAGTAACAACTTGCAAGTGTTTTTTTCTCAACCGTCATTGGTCTTTGTCATTTGGCGGGGCGGGGTGGGGAAGAGGGTCAGGAATGTTTCATATTTAAAATAATTGAATTTATTGATCATTTCCTCTGTTGATATTTAGAACAATTTTAAGACAGGATTTCCCCATGCCCAAGTTATAAAGCAATTCACATGTTTTCTTCTAGTACTTCTAGGGTTTCATGTTTTATATTTGTATCTCTGATCCACTTGGAGTTTATTCTATAGTGGATAGGATAACAGAATCCAAGATGGCTATCCAGATTCCCCAATATCATTTATTAAAATGTCTATCTTTTGAAGATAAGGTGTCCATAGGTGTGTGGATTTATCTCTGGGCTTTCTATTTTGTTCCATTGATCTATATTTCTGTCTTTGTGCCAGTACCATACTTTCTTGATGACTGTGGCTTTGTAGTAGAGCCTGAAGTCAGGCAGGTTGATTCCTCCAGTTCCATTCTTCTTTCTCAAGATTGCTTTGGCTATTCGAGGTTTTTTGCATTTCCCTACAAATTGTGAGATTATTTGTTCTAGCTCTGTGAAAAACACCGCTGGTAGCTTGATAGGGATTGCATTGAATCTGTAGATTGCTTGGGGTAGTATACTCATTTTCACTATATTGATTCTTCCAATCCATGAACATGGTATGTTTCTCCATCTGTTAGTGTCCTCTTTCATTTCTTTCATCAGTGTTTTATAATTTTCTATATATAAGTCTTTAGTTTCTTTAGGTAGTTATATTCCTAAGTATTTTATTCTTTTCATTGCAATGGTGAATGGAATTGTTTCCTTAATTTCTTTTTCTACTTTATCATTTTAGTGTATAGGAGTGCAAGGGATTTCTGTGTGTTGATTTTATATCCTGCAACTTTACTATATTCATTTTAGCTCTAGTAATTTTCTGGTGGAGTCTTTAGGGTTTTCTATGTGGAGGATCATGTCATCTGCAAACAGTGAGAGTTTTACTTCTTCTTTTCCAATTTGGATTCCTTTTATTTCTTTTTTCTGCTCTGATTGTTGTGGCCAAAACTTCCAGAACTATGTTGAATAGTAGCAGTGAAAGTGGGCACCCTTGTCTTGTTCCTGACTTTAGGGGAAATGCTTTCAATTTTTCACCGTTGAGGATAATGTTTGCTGTGGGTTTGTCATATATAGCTTTTATTATGTTGAGGTATGTTCCTTCTATTCTTGCTTTCTGGAGAGTTTTTATCATAAATGGATGTTGAATTTTGTCAAAGGCCTTCTCTGCATCTGTTGAGATAATCATATGGCTTTTATTTTTCAATTTGTTAATGTGGTGAATTACATTGACTGATTTGCAGATATTGAAGAATCCTTGCATCCCTGGGATAAAGCCCACTTGGTCATGGTGTATGATCTTTTTAATGTGTTGTTGGATTCTGATTGCTAGAATTTTGTTAAGGATTTTTGCATCTATTTCATCAGTGATATTGGCCTGTGGTTTTCTTTTTTTGTGGCATCTTTGTCAGGTTTTGGTATTAGGGTGATGGTGGCCTCATAGAAGGAGGCAAGAATATACAATGGATTAAAGACAATCTCTTTAACAAGTGGTGCTGGGAAAACTGGTCAACCACTTGTAAAAGAATGAAACTAGATCACTTTCTAACACCATACACAAAAATAAGCTCAAAATGGATTAAAGATCTAAACGTAAGACCAGAAACTATAAAACTCCTAGAGGAGAACATAGGCAAAACACTCTCTGACATAAATCATAGCAGGATCCTCTATGATCCACCTCCCAGAATACTGGAAATAAAAGCAAAAATGAACAAATGGGATCTAATTAAAATTAAAAGCTTCTACACAACAAAGGAAACTATAAGCAAGGTGAAAAGACAGCCTTCTGAATGGGAGAAAATAATAGCAAGTGAAGCAACTGACAAACAACTAATCTCAAAAATATACAAGCAACTTATGCAGCTCAAGTCCAGAAAAATAAACGACCCAATCAAAAAATGGGCCAAAGAACTAAATAGACATTTCTCCAAAGAAGACATATGGATGGCTAACAAACACATAAAAAGATGCTCAACATCACTCATTATCAGAGAAATGCAAATCAAAACCACAATGAGGTACCATTTCACACCAGTCAGAATGGCAGCGATCCAAAAGTCTACAAGGAATAAATGCTGGAGAGGGTGTGGAGAAAAGGGAACCCTCTTACACTGTTGGTGGGAATGCAAACTAGTACAGCCACTATGGAGAACAGTGTGGAGATTCCTTAAAAAATTGCAAATAGAACTGCCTTATGACCCAGCAATCCCACTGTTGGGCATACACACCGAGGAAACCAGAATTAAAAGAGACACATGTACCCCAATGTTCATCACAGCACTGTTTATAATAGCCAGGACATGGAAGCAACCTAGATGTCCATCAGCAGATGAATGGATAAGAAAGCTGTGGTACATATACACAATGGAGTATTACTCAGCCATTAAAAAGAATACATTTGAATCAGTTCTAATGAGGTGGATTAAACTGGAGCCTATTATAGAGTGAAGTAAGCCAGAAAGAAAAACACCAATACAGTATACTAACGCATATATATGGAATTTAGAATGACGGTAATGATAACCCTCTATGCGAGACAGCAAAAGAGACACAGAGGTATAGAAGGGACTTTTAGACTCTGTGGGAGAGGGTGGGATGATTTGGGAGAATGGCATTGAAACATGTATACTATTAGGTAAGAAACGAATCACCAGTCTATGTTTGATACAGGATACAGGATGCTTGGGGCTGGTGCATGGGGATGATCCAGAGAGATGATATGGGGTGGGAGGTGGGAGGGGGGTTCAGGATTGGGAACTCATGTACACCCATGGCCGATTCATGTCAATGTATGGCAAAACCAATACAGTATTGTAAAGCAAAATAAAGTAAAAATTAAAAAATAAAAATAAAATAAAATGTCTATCTTTCCCCCAATTTGAGGTGCTGCCTTTATCATGTTTAAATCCCACACATGTATGTGGGCCCACTTCTGGATCTTCCAATCTGTCTTACTGCTCAGTCTATTTATGTACCAGTACTATGCTATAATAGTAATTATGGACACTCTATAGGATTTTTAACATCTATAGGGAAAGCCCCATTCCTCTCTCCATTGCTAATCATTTCCAGCATCTTCCTGATTCTTCTCATGTATTTTTTCATATGAGCTTTAGAGTCAGTTTTTCTAGGACTGTAGGAGAGGAAGAACCTTTTGGTATTTATAAATTAAGACAACCAGACATCATGATAACATGTGTTCCTGTCCAAAGACATAGTCTGTATTTTCATTTGTTTGTCTAATTCAGTATTTTTCAAAGTAAAACTTACTTCATATAAGTTTTGCATGTATGCATGCATGCTAAATCACTCAGTCATGTCTGATTCTTTGAGACCTTATGAACTGTAGCCCCGCTCCTCTGTCCATGGGATTCTCTAGGCAAGAACACTGGAATGGGTTGCCATTTCCTTCTCCTTAATTTTTGCATATTTATTGTTGATTCCTGGCTATGTTATCTGTTTTTACTATTGTTTGGTCATTGTTTCTATGAAGACTACTGATTTCTCTATGTTAAGGTTGTACCCTGTTATGTTAGTGAATTCGCTTATTGTTTTAGTAGTTTCTCAGTCTTGATTTTATTGGAACTACAATCTACACTGGAGAATGAAAGTCATTTTACCTCTTGCTTTCCAGTTCCTATGTCTGTGTGTGAGTGTGTCTGTGTGTGTGTCTACTTGTGTGTGTCTGTATGTGTTTGTGTGCAACTGCATTTGATGATGCTTCCAACAGGATTAAGTAGCCGGGGTGATGGTGATGGTTGGTCACATTTCTGACTTTGGAGGCAATGCCTCAGTGCACCTCATTAAGATACTGTTCTTTTTCTATTTATCCATTAAAGATCATGAAATGAATTTTCTTTAGCATATATGGAGATGGTCATATAATTTTCTGCTTAGCTCCCTTTGAAACATGCAAGGATGGGTGGTGGAGAGGAGTAGTTAGTTAATAAAAGATCATTTTTCTATGTGAATTTGTCTGCTTAGACATTCTGTATTGGCTTAGCTTTGGTAAGCAATAGAAAATTATCTCTTCATCCAGGTTTTCAAGTGCTTTTGTAGTTGTTGAGTCACTAAGTCGTGTCCAACTCTGTGACCCCATAGACAACAGGTTCCCCTGTCCTTCACTGTTTCCCAGTTTGCTCAAATTCTATCCATTGAGTCATCGATGCTATCTAACCATCTCATCTTCTGCCACCCCCTTCTCCTTTTGCCTTCAATCATTCCCAGAATCAGAATCTTTTCCACTGAGTCAGCTCTTCACATCACGTGGACAAATTATTGAAGCTTCAACTTCAGCATCAGTCCTTCCAGTGAATATTCAGAGTTGATTTCCTTTAGGATTGATTGGTTTGATCTCCTTGCTGTCCAAGCGACACTCAAGAATCTTTTCCAGCACCACAGCTCAAAAGCATCAATTCTTCAGTGCTCAGCCTTCTTTATGGTCTAGCTCTCACATCCCTACATAATGACTGGCCTAGAATTATTAGCAATCCCTTAAAATTTATTTAATTTTCTTGATGATCATTCCTCCTCATTTTAAGATATTTGTTGTGTATATTTATGGTTTTATTTCTTCTGGATTAAATTCACGAGCAATGTACCTATTTTGTTGGTAATTTTCAGAGAACTGAGTTTTTGCTTATTTCATTTTTCTGTTTTCCAACTCAGTCCTTTTCAATAAGACTTTGCCTTATTAATGGCTACTTTCAGTTCATTGAGTAGTTCTTACATTAAATTTTTGAGTTGGACACAATTCATTTATTTTTCTTTTGTTTTTCATGTTATAAATATAAGGCTACAAGTTTGTCTCTGAGCACTACTTGAGCTACTCTCCCTAGATTCTGATATGTTTTCATGATCACATTTCCTGACCATTTCTAGAAGTGGTTCACATTTATCCTTTGACATAAGAGTTTTTAAACAAAGTTTTTACATGTACAGGGGAAAAAAGCGTTTAACATTTCTGTTTTGATCTCTAGCTTTATCACGTTGTCTACATTACTTCTATCTGGAATTGAGCTTTTTATTGTGGCCTAATTTATGGTCCATTTTCATGACTATTCTATGTGCCCTGGAAAAGACAAGGTGCTTCTCCCCGGTCAAAGCACAGGTTTCAACAGCTCCATGAGGCCCACCAGGCCACTTGGTCAGGACTTACACCTGGTTCCTCGCTTCTGACCCCTTGGTCTGTATTGAACTGAGAGAAGAGCTTTAGATTTCCTAAGAGCAGGATTTCTTTCTGTTTCTCCTATTACCTCCTGCAGTTTCTGCTTCGTGACAATAGTTGCTGTCATTTGTGGCATAAGTAGTCACAGCTATAACACAGTTGTCTGGAAGAGTAGAACACACTCTGATGTCTTCTTCTCATTGAATGCTTCTTGGCCCCAAATCTATCCTGTACAAATCAAAATCATGATCCCTGTATTCTTTTACTTAAATCAACTTTACTGAAACACATTTGCATACAGTGAAATGAGCCCATTTTAAGTGTATAGTTAGATAAGTTTTGACAAGTATATACTCCTGCACGGCCCCCACCAGAGTCAGGAACATTTGCAACACCCCCAATCTCAGTCATCCTCTGATGCCTTATCAGATGCTCTGATCCCCAGGTAGCACTTTCTTTCTGACACTACAGATTAGGTTTGTCTCTTTACAGGTGCATATTGTGGAATCATACAGTACATATCCTTCTTGTCTGACATTTTTCACTCCACTTCACAGCGTTTTTGAGGTCCGTCTGTGTTGTCACATGCCTCAAGAGTCTGTTCCTTTCTATTGCTGAGCTGAGCCAGTTTCCAATGTGTGGTGTTCGTATTACCCTCGACACACTGATAGTAATTGTTTCCAGGTTAGGACCTCTGTAAATGAAACTGCTATAAACTCCTATGTAAATGAAACTGCTATGTCTGTGTGTGAGTGTTGCTTTGAGCCAGTATGTTCATTTTTCTTGGGTAAATACCTAAGAGAGGAATTGCTGGATTGTATGGGAACTATCTGTTTAACTTTTTTACCAGCTGTTCTCCAAAGTCTTTGTACCATTTCATATTTCCATCAGAAATGTATACATCACAGCTACTGCCTCTTTGCCAACACTATTCGGCTGGGAGTGTAGTACTATCTCATTGTGGCTTTAATTTTCCCTGATGACTAATGAAGTTTAATACTTTTCATGTAATTATTGACTAATCACTCCATTGTGGGGTGTCTGTTGCAATTTGTGCCCAGTTTTATTGGGTTGCAGTTTTGTAGTTCTGTGTACATGTAGCTGTACATTTAGTTCTTTTAATGGTCAGAATAAAAGTCCTTCATTGACATACTTTGCAGATATTGTCTTCCACCCTATGACTTGCTTAGTCGTTATTTTCTCAATACTGCCTTTTTATCCTATGGACAGAGGAGCCTAGTGGGCTACAGTCTCACTAGGTTGCAAAGAGTTGGGCACGACTGTAGCAACTTAGCACACGTCTTTTATAAACAGAAGATTTTCATTTTGATAACAACATCTAATACCCAATTTTATTTTATAGTTATTGCTTTTTGTGTCCTAAAAAGTCTTTGACTAATCTCAAGTCATAGAGATACTCTTGTTTCACTTAAAATTACAGGCCTCTGATCTACCTCAAATTTTCTTTGTGTGTTTGCTGTGTTTGTGTGTGTGTGTGTGTGTGTGTGTAGAGGGTCTGTAAAAGGAGAGAACTCAGACAGGGAAAGATGTTGACCCACAAATCTGCATATCAACTCCAGATCCTTGGCTGACCTCTGAACTGCATATGTTTAGGAGAGAGTGCAAGAGATCCAAAGAAAAGCAGAAGCTGAATCAGAGCAAAGACTTAGGCTGGTGAGCAAAGAAAACTCTTTTCAACTAACGGTGCAGGAAAAACCAAAGATTCTTTTTTTTTTTTTTTTAACCTCCTAGAAGGTATAGACATCATGGACTTCCTGATATGATAAAGTAGAAAGGATAAAGTAATCAGAATCCAATCAAGGGGAAACATCTAACTACCCCAAGTTGAGAGATAGTCTGCAAAATAACTGGCCTATATTATTCAAAGATGTCATAGTCATGAAACACTGAGGGACAAAGGAACTGCTTCACATTAAAACAGACTAAAGACATGACAACTAAATGCAACATGTGATCCAGGGTTGGATCTTGTTACAGGAAAAAATACTATAAAAGATATTATTGGGACAATCATCAAAATTTGATTATGGTCTCTAGATTAGATGATGGCTTTGTATCAACATTAAATTTCCTAATTTTGATCATTGCACTCTGGTTATGTAAGAGGGTATTTTGTTCTTAGGAAAGCACATGGAAATATTTAAGGATAAAAATAATACCAACTATACTCAATAATGGAATTAACTTTTATTTAGAAATTGTAATAAATAACTTTTGCAAATGTACCCATGATCACACAATTCAAATATTTTCAGCAAAGTTTCCATTTGAAATAAATTTACTAGTTCCATTTACTAAATTTACTAGTAATAAATTTCCATTAGAAATCAATTTTCCAAGGCAAAGAGGACATGTAAAGGAATATCCCAACAAACATACAACTAACATTTCAGTGTGCATTTCTGAATCAGTTCAATTGCTATTGTTTTCAGAATATCCAAAGTAACCCAAGATGTTCCAAATGAAAGATGTGACCACAGAGCCAGTCTCACACAAGGTAGGGACTAAGTTTCTCTTGGGAGAAAAAAAGATAGATATTGCTAAACCACCCCACTCGATAATGTTTGCACAAATGAGAGTCCTACTGAAGTACTCAGCCAAGACCATTTCTCCACACATTCATTGGCTATGGACATTTGTATGTAAGTCTTTGTGTGGACATACACTTTCATCTCTTTGGGGAAATATATTTGGTTAACTTTTAAAGAAACAGACACACTTTCCGAAGTGGTTGTGACATCTTGCACCCTTACCAACAATGTGTGAGATTTCTAGGTGCTTCACATCCTCAACAACATTTGTTATAATCAGTCTCTTAAATCACAGCCATTTCGATGTATAGTGGTATCTCATTTTGTATTTCCCTTTTGACTGATGATACTGAGAATCTTTCATGTGCTTATTTGTTAACATATATCTTCTTGAGTTGTGTCCATGTTTTGGCTATTGTAAATAATGCTGCAGTGAACATGTCTTTTCTAATTAGCGCTTTTTTTTTTTTTGCTAAATTGCTGGGTCACATGGTAGCTCTAGTTGTAGTTTTCTGAGGAATCTACACAGTTTTCTTTAGTGGCTGTACGAGTTTACATTCCCATGAACAGTGTAGGAGATTTCACTTTCCTCCACATCTTCACCAACTCTTATTTGTTGTCTTTTTAAATAGCCATTCTGAGAGACATGAGATATCTCATTGTGATTTTCACTTGCATTCCCCTGATGATGGCTAGTGATGCTGAACACTTTTTCATGGGCCTGTTGGCCATCTGAATGTCTTCTTTGGGAAAAAAAAATCTATCCTGATCCTCTGCCCAGTTTTTTATCAGGTTGTTTGTGTTTGTTCATTAGCTATTGTGTTGTATGAGTTCTTTGTATATTTTGGATATTAACTCCTTATCATATATATAGTTTGGAAATATCTTCTCCCATTTTATAAAGTGTTTCTTTTCATTTTGTTGATAGCTTCTTTCACTGTGCAAAACCTTTTTTAGTTTGACATAGTCCCATTTGTCTCTCTTTGCTTTTGGTAGCCATATTATATATAAAACTGAGAATGATGGCAAAGAGACTACTGTCTACATTTCCTTTTTAGAAGTTTTATGGTTTTAGGTCTTACATTTAAGTCTTTAATCTATTGTAAACTTCTTTCTATGCAAGGTGTGAGACAGTAGTCCAGTTTGAGTCCTTTGCATGTAGTTGTCCAGGTTTCCCAACACCATTTACTGAAGAGGCTGTCTTTTCTCCATTGTATACTCTTGCTTCCTTTGTTGTAGATTAATTGCTCATACAAGCATAGGCTCATTTCTGGGCTCTCTATTCTTTTACACTGAACTATGTGTTCTTGCCTGGAGAATCCCAGGGACGGGGGAGCCTGATGGGCTGCCGTCTTTGGGATCGCACAGAGTCGGACACGACTGAAGTGACTTAGCAGCAGCAGCAGCAGCAGCAGCATGTGTCCTTTTGTGTGTGCCAGTTTTCAGAAAATGAAGATCATAGCATCTGGTCCCATCACTTCATGGGAAATAGATGGAGAAACAGTGGAAACAATGGCAGACTTTATTTTGGGGGCTCCAAAATCACTGCAGATGGTGACTGCAGCCATGAAATTAAAAGATGCTTACTCCTTGGAAGGAAAGTTATGACCAACCTAGATAGCATATTCAAAAGCAGAGACATTACTTTGCCGACTAAGGTCTGTTTAATCAAGGCTATGATTTTTCCAGTGGTCATGTGTGGATGTGAGAGTTGGACTGTGAAGAAGGCTGAGCGTCGAAGAATTGATGCTTTTGAACTGTGGTGTTGGAGAAGACTCTTGAGAGTCCCTTGGACTGCAAGGAGATCCAACCAGTCCATTCTGAAGGAGATCAGCCCTGGGATTTCTTTGGAAGAAATGATGCTAAAGCTGAAACTCCAGTATTTTGGCCACCTCATATGAAGAAATGATGCTAAAGCTGAAACTCTAGTATTTTGGCCACTCCAGTATTTTGGTTGACTCATTGGAAAAGACTCTGATGCTGGGAGGGATTGGGGGCAGGAGGAAAAGGGGACGACAGAGGATGAGATGGCTGGATGGCATCACTGACTCGATGGATGTGAGTCTGACTGAATTCTGGGAGATGGTGATGGACAGAGAGGCCTGGCGTGCTGTGATTCATGGGGTCGCAAAGAGTCGGACACGACTGAGCGACTGAACTGAACTGAGTACTATAATGTTAATGATTGTAACTTTGTTGCACAGTTTGAAATATGGGAGTGTGATACCTCCAGCTTTGTTCTTCTTTCTCAAGATTATTTGACTATTTAAGGACTTTTGTGTTTCCATACAAATTTTAGAATATGCCTTTATTCTCTCAAAAATGTTATTGCCATATTGATAGGGATTGCACTGACCCTATAGATTGCCTTGGGTATTATGATCTTTTTAACAATATTAATTCTCCCAATTCAGAAACACAGTGTATTTTTCCATCTGTTTGTGTTTCACTGGTGTCTTATAGTTTTCTAAGTACAGGTGTTTTACCTCCTTAGTTATATTTGTTCTTAGCTATTTTATTCTATTTGATGAGATAAATGGGATTGTTTTCTTAATTTGTCTTTCTGACAGTCCATTGTTAATGTATGAAAGTACAACAGATTTCTGTATATTAATTTTGTACCCAGAAAATTTACCAAATTCTTTGATGAGCTCAAGTAGATTTTGGTGGTGTCTTGAGGATTTTTCTGTACATAGTATAATGTTATCCACGAACAGTGGCAGAGTTAATTTTCCTCTCCAATTTGGATTCCTTTTCTTTCTTTTTCTTGTCTGACTGTGGTGGCTAGGACTTCCAGTATGTGATCTTTGGGGATTAGAGTTTTTTCACTCAGCATAACTCTCAAGAGATTCATCTAGGTGTTGTATGTAACAGTAGCCCATTCTTTTTCCCTACTGAGTAGCATGACATAGTAGATGTAAACGACAGATTGTTTAACCATTCACTGACTGAAGGACATCCAGATTGTTTCCTGTTTGGGGCTATTACAAGTAAAGCTGCTATATATTTTTGTATACAGGCTCTTTTGTGACCATTAGTCTTAGTTTTTCAGAGGAAAATGCCCAGGAGTGCTATTACTGAGTAGCAGTTGCATATTTCCCTCTCATAGATCAGAGTCTTGTGGTGAAAAGGCTTACATAACTCAGTGAAGCAATGAGCCAAGCCGTGCAGAGCCATCCAAGATGATGGGTCATAGTGAGGAGTTTTGACAAAACGTGGTTCACTGGAGAAGGAAAGGGCAACCCACTTCAGTATTCTTGTCTGGAGACCCCCCCATGATAGTATGAAAAGGTAAAAGATATGACACCGGAAGATGAGTGGTCCCCCTTTACCCAGGTCAGAAGGTGTCCAATATGCTGCTGGGGAAGAGTAGAGTCCATTGCTAATGGCACCAGAAAGAATGAAGCAACTGGGCCAAAGCAGAAATGATGCTCAGTTGTGGCCGTGCCTGGTGATGAAAGTAAAATCCGAGGCTATAAAGAACAACATTGCATAGGAACCTGGAATGTTAGGTCCATGAATCAAGATAAACTAGATATGGTCAAGCAGGAGACAGCAAGATTGAATATCAACATCTTTAGGAATCAGTGAACTAAAATGGACGGGAATGGACAAATTTAATTCAAATGACCACTACTGCGGGCAAGAATCCCTTAGAAGAAATGGAATAGCCCTCAAAGACCTCTGAACAACAACAACAAAATCTGCCATCAATATACTCTTCAGTGAAATTTTGTTGCATATCTTTTCCTTATTTCCTAGTGGGATTGTTTGATTTTTTTTATTGTTCTCTCCCCACTCTCTCCTCTCTCCCCTCTCTTTAACAGTTCTTTATATATTCTAGATCACTAGTCCTTTGTTTGATATGTGATTTGCAAACATTTTCTTTATAGCTTACCTTTTCATCTTAACAGGAGCTTTCATAGATCAAATATCTTCCATTTTGACAAAGTTTAATTCGCAAATTTTTCCTACTATTTATAAATATGCTTTTGGTATCAAGTCTAAGAACTCTTTGCCTAGTGCTAGATCCTGAACCTTTTCTATTGCTCTAAATATTTTGTATTTCTATGTTTTAAATTTATTTCCACTACCCATTTTGAATTATTATTGGCATAAGGTGTGAGAATTAGGTTTGTGTATGTGTTAGTCCCTCAGTCACATCTGACTCTGCAATCCCATGAACTGTAGCCCACCAGCTTCCTCTGTCTATGAGATTTTCCAGGCAAGAATATTGGAGTGGGTTGCCATTTCCTACACCAGGGAATTTTCCTGACCCAGAGACTGAATCAGGTCTCCTGCATTGCAGGCAGACTCTTTACCATCTGAGCCACCAAGGAAGGTGAAACTTAGGTGGAAGTTCATTTTTTAACTTTGTTGTCGTTCAGTCACTCAGTCATGTCTGACTCATTGCGGCTCTATGGACTACAGCACCACCAGGCTTCCCTGTCCTTCACTATCTCCTGGAATTTGCTCAAACTCATGTCCATTGAGTCAGTGATGTCAACCAACCATCTCATCCTCTGGCATCCCCTTCTCCTCCTGCCCTCAGTCTTTCCCGGCATCAGGGTCTTTTTCAATGAATCAGATCTTTGCATCAGGTAGCCAAAGTATTAGAGCTTCAGCTTTAGCATCAGTCCTTCCAATGAATGTTCAGGATTGATTTCCTTTAGGATTGACTGGTTGGATCTGCTGGCTGTCCAAGGGACTCTCAAGAGTCTTCTCCAGTGCCACGGTTCAAACAGCAGTTCTTCAGTCCTCAGCCTTCTTTATGGTCCAACTCTCACATCCATGCGTGACTACTAGAAAAAGCATAGCTTTGACTATACAGACCTTTGTCAGCAAAGTGATGTCTCTGCTTTTTAATATGCTGTCTAGGTTGGTCATAGCTTTTCTTCCAAGGAGCAATGGCTTTTCATTTCATGGCTGCAGTCACTGTCTGCAGTGATTTTGGACCTCAAGAATATGAAATCTGACACTGTTTTCACTTTTTCCCCATCTATATGCCATAAAGTGATGGGACCAGATGCCATGATCTTTGTTTTTGGAATGCTGAGTTTTAAGGCTGCTTTTTCACTCTCCTCTTTCACTCTCATCAAAAAGCTCTTTAGTTCCTCTTCACTTTCTGCCATTAAAATGGTATCATCTGCATATCTCAGGCTGTTGATATTTCTCCTGGCTATCTTGATTCTAGCTTGTGGGTCATCCAGCCCAGCATCTCGTATGATGTACTCTGTATATAAGTTAAATAAGCAGAGTTACAATATACAGCCTTGATGTACTCTTTTTCCAATTTTGAATGAGTCCATTGTTCCATGTCCAGTTCTAATTGTTGCTTGTTGTCCTACATACAGGCTTCTCAGGAGGCAGATAAGATGGTCTGTTATTCACATTTCTTGAAGAATATTCCACAGTTTGCTGTGATCCACACGTCAAAGGCTTTAGTGAAGTCAGTGAAGCAGAAGTATATGCTTTCTTTAGAATTCACTTGCTTTTTCTATGAGCCAGCAGATGTTAGCAATATGATCTCTGGTTCCTCTGCCTTTTCTAAGTCCGGCTTGTACGTCTGGAAATTCTCGGTTCACGTACCACTGAAGCCTATCTTGAAGGATTTTGAGCATAATCTTGCTAGCATGCGAAATGAGTGCAACTGTGGTAGTTTGAACATTCTTTGGCATTGCCTTTCTTTGGGATTAGAATGAAAACTGACCTTTTCAGTCATGGAAAACTGCTGAGTTTCCCAAATTTGCTGGCCTACTGAGTGCAGCACTTTCACAGCATCATCTTTTAGGATTTAAAATAGCTCAGCTGGAATTCCATCACCTCCACTACCATTGTTTGTAGTAATGCTTCCTAAGGTCCACTTGACTTTATACTTTAGGACGTCTGGCTCTAGGTGAGTGACCACACTATTGTGGATATCCCAGTCATTAAAACCTGTTTTGTATAGTTCTTCTGTGTATTCTTGCCACTTTTTCTTAATCTCTTCTGCTTCTGTTAGGTCCTTGCCCTTTCTGTCCTTTATTGTGCTTATTTTTCCATAAAATGTTCCCCTGGTATCTCCAATTTTCTTAAAAAGATCTCTAGTCTTTCCCATTCTATTATTTTTCTCTATAGAGAAGAGAAGACTATAAGAAGACTTTCTCATCTCTCCTTCCTATTCTCTGCATTCAGTTGGGTATATCTTTCCTTTTCTCCTTTACCTTTCACTTCTCTTCTTTTCTCAGCTTTTTTTAAGGCCTCCTCAGACAACTACTTTGCCTTCTTGCATTTCTTTTTCTTGGGGATAGTTCTGGTCACCACCTCCTATAAAGTGTTATGAACCTCTGTTCATACTTCTTCAGACACTGTTTACCAGATCTAATCCCTTGACTCTGTTCATCACTTCTACTGTATAATCATGAGTGATTTGATTTAGGTCACACCTGAAAGGCACAGTGGTTTTCCCTACCTTCTTCAGTATGAGCCTGAATTTTGCAATAAGGAGTTGATAATCTGAGCCACAGTCAGCTCCAAGTCTTATTTTTACTGACTGTATAGAGTTTCCCCATCTTCAGCTGCAAAGAATATAGTCAATCTGATTTTGGTATTGACCATCTGGTGATGTCCATGTGTAGAGTCGTCTCTTGTGTTGTTGGAAGAGGGTGTTTGCTATGACCAGTGTGTTCTCTTGGCAAAACTCTTTTAGCCTTTGTTCTGCTTCATTTTGTACTCAAAGGCCAAACTTGCCTGTTACTCCAGGTATCTCTTGACTTATGAATGTCCAATTGCTCTAGGACTATTTGTTGAAATGGCAGACTTTCCTCCATTGAATTGCTTTTGCACCTTTCTGAAAAAAGTCTTTGAGCACTTGTTCAGGCCTATTCTGTTGCTCCTTGCTTTCTGGGATCCTGATGACATGAGTATCAGCTATTTTGTCATAGTCCCACAGGTCCCCAAGCTTCTTTGTGTGTGTGTGTCTGTGCGTGGCTCTCTTTTTTTGTCTTGGCATATTATCTCTCTGTTGCTCATGTTAGGTCATTTCTATGGTTTTACCTTTCCCCTGTTTCTTCCATTCTACTGTTGAACTCATCACTGAGCTTTTACTTTGATTGCTGTAGTTTTCACTTCTAAAATTTCCATTTGCTTCTTTTTTACATCTTATATTTATTGGGTGAAGCAATGTATTCAATTTCTTTGTTGACGCTTTCTATTTTTCATTTGTTTCTAGAATTTTCATCATGACTGATTTAAATTTTGTCAGATAATTCTAACAACTCTGTCATCTCAGAATTCATATGCATTGTTTGTCTTTTTCAACTTGACGTCTTCCTAGTACTTGGTATAATTAGAGATGTCTGATTGAAATCTGGATTTTTTGTGTTATAAGACAATAGATGTCATTTAAATCTTGTTCTAGTGGCCTTCTTTGACACTGTTCTTACAGGGGGAAGGGGCACTACCTTGCCATGTGGAGACAGAGGTCCAGGTTCCCCATGAAGGCCTCCACTGACACCCAAAGGGAGGTGGGTTCCTTGATGCATCTCAGTGATGGAGGCAGTTCCAGCCGATACCACACCGAAGGTGGCCTCGTTACCACTGAGCCATGTGTAAGTCCTAACTCTCAACAGGTGCCTATGACATCATTCCAGTGAGGAGGGGGAGGCATACTTCATTACTGCTGGGTAATGAAATGTGCCAGCTCTGCCATCCTGCTCTCTCAGATCTCTCATTTGTCTTCTCCTTTCTTTATCTTTGGCCACATTTCCATCTGTTGTTTGTGATAAGCCACTCTAGGTGTTCTGTCTTTCAGTCTTGCCTTCTGCTGACAACCCTCTTTTACCCCAGGAGTCATCACCATCGCTGAGACTAGGGCAGGAGGAAAAAGGTGAGAAAAGCTCTGCCTCTCTGAATCTTCATCTCCTTTCCCAGGGCTACTGACTCCCATCTCCTTTAGCCCTACCATTGACAGGATCAGTGGGCATGTTCCCCAATACTCTGACTTCTGTCTTCTCTCTCCACAGCTTCCAGTCAGGGTGGAGGCAGGTGCTACTTTGCCAAAGGTAACTGATCTCTCTTCCTTCCAGTAGTGAAGGCTCCTGCTGTTTGCTCCACATGTTAAAACCCCCTGTTCTTAATATTCTTTGTGTCTGAGGATAGCAATAAAGAAAACTGCTGTCACCAAGCCAGATGTGGCTGAAAACTCTTCCAAGGTGTGGGTTAGTTGCTTTGATCTCTAGCTTATGGATGAGGAAACTGGGGACTTCTTCCAGAATCACAAGCAGTGAGTTGAAGGGATTATGCATACAGTCTTCTCATTCATGTCATGCTTTTAATCAATATAGTAGGGACAGAACCAACATTTTCTGATCAAAAATGGAGACTATTATATTTAGTAAGAGATGTCTTGGAAGAAAAAACACTTTCTTGGAAAGAACTCCTTGACAAGCACTAGGGTAGAAGGGCAAACGAGTTGGCCCCCTATCTTCTCACTGCGACCAAGGAGGACAGCAATGCTTCAGAAAAGAAAGCAGGTAATGTGGATGTTCACCACGAGAGAGGAGTTTATAAAGTCACCAGGGGAAATGTGGGAGGGAAGAAAAATGCTGGAGCTATGTAAGCGGGGAATACAGGGGAGAGCAAAGTGGACTTCAGAAGGTCAGGCACACCACAGTGTTTTATACAAATCCCCCCTCCATCACCCATGAAACACTTGGTACGGTCTACACAGCTCAGCGAAAACTTGATATGCCAAGATGTAAGGAGTCCTGCATCTGGTGGACGTGGTGGTTGTACAGCAGGTCTGGGGACAATGTACTGACCCATGTCCTGGGGCACAGAGATCAGGAAATGAGAGTCCCCATGAATTAGCAGAAATTCCCCCAGCAGGAAGCTTTGGATTTTCACTTAGCTGAGGTCAAGTTAATTGTATCTGGAACTTTGCAGAATTCAAACTCAAACTTGCTAGCATCCAGGCTTTATCCCTTTGGCTGTTGTGCCTGAGGCACTAAGCTTGACACAAGAGCACAGGACTAGGAGCTGACCACTTGGACTCAGATCTTGGCCGTTGGTGCCTCCATTTGCTCATCTCTGATGTGGGAGCAGTAATAAAAGCCACAGTCGAGTGCTGTCCTGAAGATTACAGTGATCCTTGTAAAGCACCTAGACAGCACCTGGGCATGGTAATTGTGACAGAAAGCATTTAAATCTGCAAATTCGATAAAAATATCTATCCCATGGCTGTGAGATGAAGGGACAGGGGGATTATAACTGCACCTCACACTCCAGAAGTGCTAAACACATACAAGCCCCCACCAAACACCATCTTGTCTTTTGCAAGGTCATTCCTAGGTCAGATTCCCACTACTTTTGCTTTAGGGTTGCTTTTCTGTGGGTTCTGCCCTTGTGTTCTGCATCTGTGTTCATCTCTTGCCCGCTGGCTCTAAGCAGGTTTCCTCTCAAGACTCTGTTTGATCTTCACTTCTACCATATGGTCCCCACATGTGACAGGCGAGGCGTAGGAGTGGCTGTGATAGTGTTGTTCAGAATTCTCTCCCCGGAGGAGCACATGTGGAATGGCTGGGCTGAGGATGGCAAGCCTCAAACTGCTCGAAGAGACAGAGGGTGTGATATCAGCAAGACATATGACTGACTCCATGTGTCAGGCCATACCACACTCAGAAACCATGTAGATCCAGTGCATAGGTTCGCAGAGAACTGGAGCAGCATGTGGACTCCATGGACTTCCCTGTCTTCCAGGCCTTCAGAGCTGAGGTTCTCCGCCGGCTACCAGGGTTGGGAGGAGGCTCTTAAAATCTGTGATGCCAGGCCCCGCCCTGTCCATGGACTAGAGCCTAGGCCCAGCCAGCTCTGGAAAGAGCCTAGTTGATTTTAACGAACAGCCTCTGACTTGGAGGAAAAGCGGCCTTAGCATTCCTCACATGCTCTGGAAGCTACAGAAACCAAATGAAACACTTAGTCCAAACGCCACTTGGAGGAAGAAGAGAGCCACTCCCTTTCCCAGCATTCCTGCCATGGGGGATGAGCTCCCTGCCAGCTTTCTGGGGAACTTGGGGCTGGAAACGCTGCTACTATATTCACTCTTCCTCACAGACCAGCTTCCCACATGAAAAGCCCTTGGACATTGCAGAGACGAGCGCATCAATGGAGACGAGCTTCAGGAGGGAGGCCTGGGATGCCTCGTAGACACCGATGGGAGTCTGAGGCCAGAGAGTGGTTTGGGAGCCCATGACTTCCCCAGGCCCCTGCCCATGTATCCAGGTCCCAACTTCCCAGCATACCTTAGGGGACCCCATGGGACCCCACGCTGGACCACTGTGCACACACACGCCTGCGTAACACTGAAGCCAGCTCCTCCAGAACTGTCAGGAGGAGAGCCCATCCCAGAATCCCTTAGGAGCCTCGTCCTCATATCTCTTTGGCCAGAGCCGCATCACGTGCATGTCTCTAAGCCAATCAGTTCCAGCTCCATAGAGGACGTGCCTCAGCCTCAGGGGCACCAGGTGACATGCTGAAGCCAAATAGGCGACATAGAGGTTCTGCTGAGAGACATTTCTGAGGCTGCGTGGTCCTAAGCCTGGCCCCAGGGATGGCCACCTGAACAAAATGGGACTCCCAAAGGAACAGGAAACTGTCAGTGTCGGATACCGAGCTTGTGGGCTTGACGCACTCTCATTTCTTATGACCCAGCAATCCCACTGCTGGGCATACACACGGAGGAAACCAGAATTGAAAGAGACACATGTACCCCAATGTTCATCGCAGCACTGTTTATAATAGCCAGGACATGGAAACAACCAAGATGTCCATCAGCAGATGAATGGATAAGAAAGCAGTGGTACATATACACAATGGAGTATTACTCAGCCATTAAAAAGAATACATTTGAATCAGTTCTGATGAGATGGATGAAACTGGAGCCGATTATACAGAGTGAAGTAAGCCAGAAAGAAAAACACCAATACAGTATACTAACACATATATATGGAATTTAGAAAGATGGCAATGATGACCCTGTATGCAGGACAGCAAAAAAGACACAGATGGGTATAGCGGACTTTTGGACTCAGTGGGAGAGGGAGAGGGTGAGATGATTTGGGAGAATGACATTGAAACATGTATAATATCATGTAAGAATCGAATTGCCAGTCTATGTCTGATGCAGGATATGGCATGCTTGGGGCTGGTACGCGGGGATGACCCAGAGAGATGTTGTGGGGAGGGGGGTGGGAGAGGGGTTCATGTTTGGGAACGCATGTACACCCGTGGTGGATTCATGTCAATGTATGGCAAAACCAATACAGAATTGTAAAGTAAAAAAAAAAATGAATTATTTAAATAAATAAATAAATAGATAAGGATCCAAGATTGGAATCCAGAATGACTGAATTCAGAGCACTTCACCATTATCTAGGGTGGGCTTCAGAATGGTTTTTAGGCTGGGTGTGTCATTCATTGGTGGTCAAATTAAGTCTTTCCTAATCTTCCAGTGTTTGGATGGACTCAAAGTGCTTTCTCTACCAGGAACTTAAGAAAGGAAAGAGTACCCCCAAGTCTAAATGTAGGAGGTGTTCCTGACTGGAGCAGAGAACAGAAATCTCCATGACAGAGGTTTCTAATTTCCATCTTGGTAACATGAATCAGGTGGTGTGGACAGACAACTGGGACTGCAAGACCTAAAGTCCACAAGAGAACATCTTAGCTGTATAGCCTTTTCTGATTGGCTTCTGCTGTTGCTGGTCTGCTTTGCTGCGTTGACAGGCAACAAAACTGCTTTCTTTAAAATTCTTTGCTTAAAAGAGCACACAGGAAAATGTATCCCACTCATGCTGATATCAGAGGAAATGGGGACCCCAGGAGAAACATTTCAAGAAAGAGAAGATGATATATGTGGAATCTGAAATACAATACAAATGGGCTTATCTACAAAATAGAAACAGACTCTCAGATGTGGAGAACAGACTTGTGGTTGCCAAGGGAGAGGGGAGAGTGAGAGGGATGGACTGGGAGTTTGGGATTACCAGGTGCAAACTATTATACACAGAATGGATAAACAACAATATCCTACTCTATGGCACAGAGCACTGTATTCAATATCCTGTGATAAACAATAATGGGAAAAAATATGAAAAAGAATGTATACATATATATAAATGAATCACTTTGTTGTATAGTAGAAATTAACACAACATTGTAAATCAAGTAAACTTCAATAAACTAAAATTTAAAAAAAAAGAATGAATGAAAACACAGCTTGAGAAGTCTGGGCTCCGCATGGGAAAGGCATCATCGTGTTTCCCTGATGTTTTGGCTCAGGGTGACTGTGTTTCATGAGACAAGGCATCACCATGCTGGACTGGTGGTTGTGGACAAGCTGTAAGAGCTTTGCTGAAAGACTTGCTCCCTTGAGCTTTATGCTGCAGTGTGAGTGCCCTAAGACCAGAAATAATTGCATGTGGGTGCTAAGGCATGAGTCAAAGGTATATGACGCCCTAGTGTTTTTACCCCACTCCAGTACTCCTGCCTGGAGAATCCCATGGACGGAGAAGCCTGGTGGGCTGCAGTCCATGGGGTCGCTGAGGGTCGGACACGACTGAGCGACTTCACTTTCATGCATTGGAGAAGGAAATAGCAATCCACTCCAGTGTTCTTGCCTGGAGAATCCCAGGGACGGGGGAGCCTGGTGGGCTGCCGTCTATGGGGTCACAGAGAGTCGGACACAAGTGAAGTGACTTAGTAGTAGTAGTAGTAGTAGTAGTAGTTTTTTCAAAAATTAAAACTTTAAAGATAATGTCCATCCTAAAGAAATGGCAAAATAAGCTCTGGAATGTTCATACTGAAGGATATCAGGCAGTCATTAAAAAGAATTGGAGGCCATCATAGAAGTACAACTTAAAATTAATGAAGCTCTACCGTACATCTGAATAAATGTCAGAAGTCTAAAAAGATTGAAAATACCAAATGTTGGTCAGGATTTAAAACAACTGGAACTCTCATACATTGATGGAACGTAAAATTGTTCTACTACTTGGGAAAACTGGCAGTTTCTGCTAAAGCTATATGTGTACCTTCTTATAATACAAGTCCACCAAAGGTGAAATTAGAAAAAATAGTATATATGCCCACCAAAATAACCTTACAAGAACATTCATGTTGGCTTTGTTCATAACAAGTCAAAACCTGGAAGCACTAGTCCATCAACTGGGTAATGAATAAATAAATTGTGGTATAATTCATTGATGAAATATTACATAGCATTAAAAAAAAAGACACATGACAATATAATGAACTTCACAGATGTTATTTGAGCAAGAGAGGTCAGACACAACACAATCCATACTGTATGTCACTAAGTTGGGACCATCTCTTGTGACCCCATGACTGTCGTCCATCAGGCTCCTGTGTCCATAGGATTTCCCAGTCAGGAATACTGGAGTGGTTTGCCATTTCCTTCTACAGGGGATCTTCCCAACCCAGGAATAGAACCTAGGTCTCCTGCATTGCAGATGGTCTCTTGCATTGCAGGCATACTATATGCTTTCAATTATGTTAAACAAGAACTGACAAAACCAATCTATCATACCAGAAATCAAAATAATGGTTATCCCTGGGAGGGAGTATTGACTGAGAAGAATCAATGGAAATGTCCTCATCTGAGTGGTGGTCACAAAGCGTAAATGTATATAAAATTCACTGGGTTATAAACTTAAGATTTGGGTACTTTGCATTAAGAAAATTATTTCTCAATAAAAAGGAAGACAAGAGAAGTTAACAGCAATTACCTTAGATATTGTTTTTATTGAATGTGTGTGTGTGTGTGTGCCAAGTTGCATGTAAGTCATTACTTTTGGGGAAAAAGTAAAAGTGTTTAAAACTCTAAAATTATGAGGTAATCCTGTTTGTGTTCACAAGGTAAGATGTCCATGACATACTGTCATGGAAAAAGCATGGTAGCAAAATACCAAGTACAGGAGATTTCTGATTCAAATACAGACGGGAAGGACTTTCATTCCCATGGGGACAAGAAGGAAAACCAAGACAAAATAAAAATTGTACTTTAATGTAAGAGTAAGAAGAGAGGAGGATAGAGGGAAGCCTTGGGAACTGGATTCCGGAAAGAAACTATCATGAGTAAGCAGAGACACATGGCAGCTCCCTACTTCCATGCAGAGGTCTGGATGAAGTCGGCCTGCCATGGATGAAGACCCTTCATGATAACAGAGGGCTGTGAGCTGGACTTCGGATGGCAATATGGACTGATGGCACAAACTGGAGTCTAGGAGAGCCACAAGGCGAGGATAGAGGACTCAGCCTGAACAATTCTTCCCCACTCCAAGTTTTGCCATGAAAACGGCATTGGAGGAAGGGTTGCTAAGCACAGAGAAATAAAAAAGTCCCATTCTTTCTTTTGTTTAGTGGCATTGAAACTACAAGCAACCCTTCCCAGCACAAACACTGACAAGATCCAGAAGACTATAGCTCAGATTTAGAGATTGGGCTAATTCACAGGTTAACTCAACCTGAAGAAAGACACAACTTCTCTACCTCAGCTAGGCACTAGGAGAAAGCTGAGAGACTAGTACCTCACTTTTACAGCACTCCGAGGAAATGGACTGCAATCTCTAAGGAATAAATAGAATAAAACAAAAGCACGTAACTCTTTATTTTTCTTTTTTACACAATGTACAGAATAAAAATAAGTGTAAGACATGCACTGATGGTTCAGTTACTAGAATAAGAATAAACCAAAACAATTATTTCAAATCTGAGCTAACAGATGGTATAATTTAGGAAGTGAATGGAAGAGTAAATTTTTTTTAAAAAAAGGCTGAAAAATAGACTGGAAGAGAAAACAATCAATGGGTGGACTGGATAATGTAGAAGACAGAATCAGTGAGTGTGGGGGAAAAGGTCAACGGAAATTATCCAAATTGGACAAAAGAGAGAAAAACGTTCTATAAAACATCTGTGAAGTACAAGATCCATATCAAGTCATCTGAGATATAAGCATTTTGGAATCCAAGTACAAAAGGAAAGAGAGATCATAGAAGAAAAATATTTGAAGAATTCTTGGCTAAAATATTCCAATCTTATGAAAAAATCTACAAATTGCTGAAGGCCAAATATAAAGAAAAACATCTAAAAATCTGGCAGAGAAAGAATATGCATTACATAGAACAATGACTTTTTTAAATGGCTGTTTTCATTGGAAACATTTGGAGGCAGAAGGCAATGGAGTAACATGCTTACGGTGCTGAGAAAAAAAAAAAAAACTTCAGCTAGAATTCTTTAACTAGCAAAATTATCCTTCAAAAAAGGAAAGTGAGATAGAGATTTTTCAGATAAACAAAAACTGAAACAAATCAACAAACAAACTTCTGTAGCAACTGAACCTCCACTACAAGAGGTGCTAAAGGTAGGTTTGGGGACTGAAGGGAAATGATACTGAATATAAACATGAATTTACAGCAAGTGCTCAGCTGTTACACTGCTGACATTTGGGGCAAATAATTCTCTGTTGTGATGCAGAACACCGGACCCCAGTTGTGACAAGCAAGAATGTCTACCATGGAATGAAGTCTGCAGGAGAAGTGAAGAACACCACAAAGGGTAAATGACGGGCTGAATGTGTCCCCCCTGCAAATTCATGTATTGAAATTCTAACTCCCAATATGACTGTATGAAGAGGTAAGGCCTTTGGGTGGAGCCCTTATAAATGGGTTTAGGGTCCTCTTGGCAGAAAGCCACCTGCCCCATCTGCAACATGAGGACACGGTGAGAAGTCAGCCATCTGCACCAGAAAGGGCCGCCCCACCCCGCAGTACATGGCCCTACACCACATGGTCCAAGTACATGATCTTGGACTTCCGGCCTCCAGAACTGTGAGAAATATATATATTTCTATTGTTTACAAGCCACCTAATCCATGGTACTTTGTTATAGCAGCCCAAGCTGATCGACAGTAACTATGTAAGTACATATAAAAGAATATTTTTCTGAATTTTTACTTTTTGAAAGTAAATTTAGTTAAAAACAATGATAACAATAGTGAATTTTGTGGTTTGTAGTTCAATTAGAAGTAAAATATAAGACAAAAATAGTACAAATTCAGAAGAGGATAAATAGAAATATATTGTTGCTATGTTTTTATATTACAGTGAAATGATACATATTAATTTAAGGTAGACTGATAAGTGTATGTGAAATTTATAAAACAACCACTAAAAATATATAGTTAAAATCTAATAGAGGAGAAAGAGTGGAATACAAAACTTTATCAGAACCATTACTTTAGAAAAAAGCAGGAAAGGAGAACAAAAATAAATAATAATAGGCAGTAAAGCTGTGCTTTACACAGCATTGTATAAAGCAACTGTGTGTTGTGTCTGACTCTTTGCGACCCCATGGACTCTATACCCCACCAGGCTCCTCTGTCCATGGGGATTCTCCAGGTAAAATACTGGAGTGGGTTGCCATGCCCTCCTCCAGGGGATCTTCCCAACCCAAGGATCAAATCCAGGTCTCCAGCATTGCAGGTGGATTCTTGCCTGTCTGAGCCACCAGGACCTTATCAATATTTAGAGTAATGAAAATGGCCTAAATCCTCCAATTAGAAAGTTGAGATTGGTAAGCCAGATTTTTAAAAAATAAAAGCCAATTAATTATATCCTGTTTGTCAAAGATGTCATAGAGATATAAATAGGTTCAGATTTAAGCAATGAAAAAGTTATACCATGATAACATGAAAGATAAGAAAACTGAAGTGATTATATTCATAAAAATCAGAGTAGATTTCAAGACAGGAAGTGTTGGTTGTGACAGAAAAGCACTTTATAGTGATAAAGCATTATTTCATGAAGAAAATATAACAAATCTAAATGCATTTATACCTAAGAGGAACTAAACCCATTATTATTGTTGGGGATTTAATTCTCTTCTCTTAGACAAAAAAAATATTAGTAAGGATATATAAAGCTTGAACAAC
This sequence comes from Oryx dammah, assembly GCF_014754425.2. Taxonomy (NCBI): domain Eukaryota; kingdom Metazoa; phylum Chordata; class Mammalia; order Artiodactyla; family Bovidae; genus Oryx; species Oryx dammah. Next base: position 11,566,925 of record NW_024070186.1, on the reverse strand, counting down.
TGTCAATTAACTTAACTTCATTGACTGTGTGGATCATGACAAACTGTGGAAAGCTCTTAGAGAGACGGGAATACCAGACCATCTTACCTGTTACCCGAGAAGCCTGTTTGCGGGCCAAGAAGCAACAGTCAGAACCCTGCATGGTGGTCAAGAAAGGAGCATGACAGGGCTATCTGCTGTCACCCTATTTGTTTAACCTGTACACTGAGCACATCATGAGAAATGCCGGACTGAGCTAAATTAAGATAGGTGGGAGAAACATCAACAACCTCAGATAATCATCATGATACCACTCTAATGTCAGAAAGTGAAGAGGAACTAAAGAGCTTGCTGATGAGGGTGAAGGAGGAGAGTGAAAGAGCTGGATTAAGACTAAATATATAAAAAAAAACTAAGATCATAGTATCCAGCCCCATTACTGCATGGCAAGTATAAGGGGGAAGGGTGGAAATATCCTCTTCAAAATCACTGCAGATAGTGACTGCAGCCATGAAATCAGAAATCAGAAGATGATTGCTTCTTGGCCACAAAGCGATGACAAACCTAGACAGTGTGTTGAGAAGCAGAGACATTACTCTGCCGACAAAGGTCCATGTAGTAAGGCTATGGTCTTCCCAGTGGTCATGTACAGTTGTGAGAGCTGGACCATAAAGAACAAAGAATTGATGCTTTCGAACTGTGCTGCTGGATAACACTTCTGAAAGTCCTTTGGACAGCAAGGAGATCAAAACAGTCAATATTCCTGAATATTCACTGGAAGGACTGATGCTGAAGCTGAAGCTTCAGTATTTTGGTCATCTGATGAGAATGGAATACTCATTGGAAAAGTCCCTGATGCTGGGAAAGACTGAGGGTAGGAGAAGAGAGCATCAGAGGATGAGATGGCTGGACATCTTCACCGATGCAACGAACATGAACTTGGGCAAATCTCAAGAGATGGTGAGGGACAGGGACACCTGGCATACAGAAGTCCATGGGGTCACAAAGAGTCAGACACGACTGGGCAGCTGAGCAAAAATAACAATTGAAAAAATTTAAAACTATACCTAATGTTTGAAAACTACATATTATTTTCAAGTTCATATTGAATATACTCCAAAATAGGCTATATAAATTGAGCCATAAAATAATGTCAATAGAAGTAATAGCATTGAGATAATATAGGATATGGAGTTGGTTAGAAATCAATAACAAATATATCTGACTCAGCAGCTTTAACACATTGGAGGCATAATTTGGCAGAGGTGATGACTCCCAGGGATGCTGAGAACATACTATTTGATGGGTCTTTGATTGTGGAAGGTGAGCTCCATCCCCACCTCCTACTCCCAGAGGTCAACTGGAAGGAAAGATGCAATTGGGAAAGACCCGCATTTCTGCACAAGGAAAAAGATCAACAAAATGTTAGTAAACCAGACAGCAATACACAAAGAAAAGGTAATCCATCATGACCAAGTGAGGCTGTCAACACCCGATGCCCACATGGATGTGAGAGGCTGGCCGTGCACAGACCAGTCATGATATGATGCAATAAACAAGGCTGCAATGAACAAATCCCATGTCCCGAAGCGCCCTCTAGATTGGGTATTTGTGATACACGCTATTGTATTTTTCCTTCCTGTTATGACCTTGCATATTCAGCCCTTAATATGGAGTGCTTGGCATGTGGCCTCCAAGCCAGATGTAACCCCAGTGAGGTTATCACAGAGCTCAGGGAACATTTTCAAAGAGTGAGGCAAGATCTGGCATCTCTTAAAAACATCTTCATTTCCGGGCAATCTGCTGGATGGAAGCTATCTGGCCTGCTGGGGTTTTCACGAGAAGAGATTGGGTCTCTTCCTCTGCTCTGGCCCATGGCTTTCTTAGCTCTGTTGGCAGCAGCCTCAGGTGGGTTGCAACACCAGCAGGATGGAGAATGGGCGCCTGAAACACGTACATCACAGAGTGAGTTGTTGTATTTTACGTCAATTAACTTGTCTTTCCAGAGCCCTTCAGTGTGTATGCTTTGTAGTAAAGGAAATAAATTTAAAGTGTTTTTAAAATCCACATGTGTATTACCCTGCTTTTAAGCAATTATGAAGTAGACACGCTTTATTCATGCAGGGACCTTTATCCAGCTGGAGACGGCCCCAGTGTTGGAGAAAATAAACCAGCCTCTGATCAGAGCACAGCAAGTGCCGAAACCTCACTCGTGCTCTGCCTTCTCCAGAGCTTGTGCAGAGGCTTCTGAGGAACATTACTTGCTCCTCATTAAACTTGTAGAGTGAGCCAGGGACAGGAGCTGGCTCTCCTTCTTCCATAAATCTTCTTCCCACTCAAACAGGAGGTGGTAGCCAAGAACAGCACCCCCATCTGCTTGGGGATACCCAGAGAAGCCAGGGTGCCCTCGGGTCTTTGGATGCCCCGAGGACGAGGAACCAGAAAGGTTCTCTCCTCTCGCCGCTCGCCCGTCTCCTGCTCTGGATGGTATAGCACTTGGAGTGTTGTTTATGGCACCCACGTCCCCGGCCTCAGCTACCTGTCCAGCTGCTGTGGGCCCTAAACACCTCCATAGGCCATTTAAGGAACACAGTTCAGACGGCAGCAGTTTGCCCAAGAGCACAGCTGTCAGTGGCAGTCTGGATTCCAGCCCAAGTCTGCCCAGTTCCAAAGTCTGTTCTCTTCCGAAGAGCATCCCATGCCATGCTCCTTGGCACCACACCATTGATGGGATAAGAGAAGAGGGTAGAATCCCTGCCAAGGCACAGAAGAACTTATGTTTAGGTGCGGCTTCTGTCAGATACGGTCTCTACAAGTTGAACCCCACACTGTTGGTGAGAGAATGTATCAGCTTAGTCTACAGGGAATAGAGTTGTATAAAATTGAAAGAAGGCTTCAAGCTCCTGAACTTCTACAGAAAGGAAGCAGGCCAAGAACACCCAGCTGCAAATGCTGGTCATTTCCTGTGGAAGACAGGGGTGACTTGGGGGCCATCCTGGCTCAGAGAAGAGAGAAGGGAATTTCTCAAGAGACATGGGCCAGCAAGTTGGCATGAGATGGATGCCCAGCCAAACTTGAGACCCCTGTGAACCATGAACTGCTGTGTGCCCCTGTGTTATCCCTGTTTGCACAGGAGCATCCACAGAGATGTTCCCGTTGGCGTGTTGAGTGTGCAGGGAAGAGTTTGTCCCTTTCCCATAAGCCTGGGGCTTTCCCCCAGGAACCCAAGGGTCTCGGTCACACCTGAACTTGATTAGGGAATAGAGCCTCGACTTTGAACGTGTGCCCGAGAGCACGAGGGAATGAAGCTGTTTGGGGAGAAAGTGTGTCTGTCTGCTCGGGGGAGGAACACAGTAACTTCTTTCTGGAGACAGATGGTGGCAGTTTTTACTCTTCTCCCTTCAGAGATGACCATTTATGACCTTTCTACTAAATCTATGTGAGCCTGTGACCCCATCCACTAACAGCACAGTGGGAGGGACACGATGGTGCCTCTGAGCCTGGACCTTTATGAAAGGCGGTGCCACTGCCCCCTGGAGCAGGATGCTGGCTCCCGGAGCTCTGAGCCCCAGATGGGCTTCCAACTTGCACTGGCCATCTTGTAAGGAGGCCGTACTTGTGTGCTCTCGTCAACACTTCTGGTTGGGCCTGTCCTTGGGGCCCCCAGCCCAGAGACCAGGTGTGTGAGTGAAAAGCTTTCAGCTGATTCCTGCCCTCAGCATTTCAAGTCACAGAGGCCTCAGACATCTGGAGTAGAACAAGCTGTTCCTGCTGCATTCTGTCTGAATTACTGACCTGCAGAATCTGGGAGCATATACAACAGCACGTTTCATCATGTTTTGCTAATCAGCAGTAGGAAACCACGACAAAAAATGAGAACCCTTTCTATCTAATGGTCCTCACCAAAAGAAATATTAAATGACATACTCCAACCAAAAATAAAGTGGATTTGAAGAAATGGCATAGGTTATAAGAAAAAGGGTTTACAGTGGCATCTATAGTAAATTACTTTTTTTTAAGTTTAATTTTTAAAAAAGATAAAACTAAAATAGACAATAATAATAAGATAGGGCAGAGTTCAGTGAATAGTTAAAGCATGCCAAGGTTTCATATTCTGGAGAAGGATAGAAATCCTGAGTCATTTTAGTTTCTTAGAAATTTTCTAATGTATAATAAAGATTTAAGATAACCTTGGAAAGAATAGAAATATAAATTTTAGCTTCCAAAATATCAGAGAAATATCAGAAGTCAAGGGAAAAAAGCCCTAATAAATAGAAAATCCAAAATAAGATGGTAGGAAAAAAGCTTACATGTGTCAGTAATTACTGTAACTGTAAATAGATTAAATTCATATTTTAAAGGATAAAGATTAATGGACTATATGAAAATAAAACAATAATCAATTAATGCTGAGTACATGAGACATACCTGAAATGAACCACACTGACAGGCTATAAAAATAAAGAAAAGAAAAATATACACTAGATAAACACTAACTAAACAAAAAGTCTATATTAATATTAGACAAAACACCATTTTAAAAGCTGTTTCTAGGGGTGAAGAAGGACAGAGCAGCCCTGCCCTCTCCGGCTCCAGAGTAACCACAGTCCTTAACCTGTTTGCTTATCGTTAGCGAGCAGCTGGGATGAGGCCTTCTTGTGGCCTCTGGAAAACACACCCTCCATGGTGGGCACCTTTGTCTTGCTCCTGACTGCAGTGGAAATGCTCTGGCTTCACTAGTGAGTTCCATATTAGCTATGAATTTTTGGTAAATATCTTCCCTCAGGTTAAGAACATGTCCTTCTCTTCCTACTCGCTGATATTCTGAGTGACTCTTAAATGTTATTAAGTGCTCTTTTTGTATCTATTATCAGGATGGTGTGGATTTCCTCTTTAATCAATTCCTGTTGTGATGTCAATGAATTTTACAGTGTTAAACAGGACCATTATTTTTTCTTTAAAGGTAATTGCCTTTTGGAATCAGGGAAGAGTACATGAAGGCTTGGTTGTATTCACAGTGTTTTATTCTTTAAAGAAAGCAAATGTGACAAAATGCCACTTTATATTAACCCTAAATTGTGGCTCCGTGGGTGTTGATAACATTGTTTCTATATTTTGTTTGACATATTCCCCACTTTTTAAATGCAAAGAATGAATATCAGTTTGGATTTTACAGAAAACCAGATTGTTTCTTTTTTTTTTTTTTTAATTTTTACTTTACAATTCTGTATTGGTTTTGGCATAGATTGACATGAATCCACCACAGGTGTACATGATTGTTTCAAAGAAAGGCTCAAGAAAATTTCCTGGGACACTGAAGAAAACATGAAGTGAAAAAGTACAAGAGAAAAACTAAGATATATGGAGAACAGATATGAAATATCTTATGTAAAATATCCTTAGCTCACACCATACATAAAAATAAACAAACATATGCAGTGGGACAGTTAGAGACTGGGTTTATCTGACAGAGAAATAATAGAAGTAGAAACTCAAGAACAAGGAAGACATAAAAGGAAACAGTGGTGAGAAGTAAAAATTTAGCAAGAGGTGAGTTGGGTTTAATAATGCACTGTTTACTTGGTTATACAGTTTAATTCAAGTAAATTTTTTAAAGAAATTATGTGTTTAAACTTCAAATTTATTATGATCAGTTCAGTTCAGTTCAGTAACTCAGTCGTGTCCGACGCTTTGCAACCCCATGAATCACAGCATGCCAGGCCTCCCTGTCCATCACCGACTCCCGGAGTTCACTCAAACTCATGTCCATCGAGTCAGTCATGCCATCCAGCCATCTCATCCTCTGTCGTCCCCTTCTCCTCCTGCCCCCAATCCCTTCCAGCATTAGAGTCTTTTCCAATGAGTCAACTCTTCACATGAGGTGGCCAAAGTACCGGAGTTTCAGCTTCAGCATCAGTCCTTCCAATGATCTTTAGAATGGACTGGTTGGATCTCCTTGCAGTCCAAGGGACTCTCAAGAGTCTTCTCCAACACCACAATTCAAAAGCATCAATTTTTCGGCGCTCAGCTTTCTTCACAGTCCAACTCTCACATCCATACATGACTACTGGAAAAACCATAGCCTTGACTAGACGGACCTTTTTTGGGAAAGTAATGTCTCTGCTTTTCAATATGCTGTCTAGGTTGGTCATAACTTTCCTTCCAAGGAGTAAGCGTCTTTTAATTTCATGGCTGCAATCACCATCTGCAGTGATTTTGGAGCCCCCCAAAATAAAGTCTGACACTGTTTCCACTGTTTCCCCATCTATTTCCCATGAAGTGATGGGACCAGATGCCATGATCTTCATTTTCTGAATGTTGAGCTTTAAGCCAACTTTTTCACTTTCCTCTTTCACTTTTATCAAGAGGCTTTTTAGTTCCTCTTCACTTTCTGCCATAAAAGTGGTGTCATCTGCATATATGAGGTTATTGATATTTCTCCTGGCAATCTTGATTATTATCTTGATCTTATTATGATCACTAGTTTTTAAAATTTATATATAAAATCTCAGATTGTTTCAACAAAAACTAGGAGATGGGGTGTAATTTCTAGATTTCTTATTTTTCACACCTGAGTTCAAAATATTTATGCATCCCTTTCTGTGCCCTCTTTATACTTATTAGGCATTTTCCTATGACCATCTGGATTTGCTTGTGGAGTGGCACCTAGTTCATACCGAGAAAAGAAGCAGTTGCTCGTGTCACATTCTTGGGTTCTAAGGGCCGAGCACCTTCACGGTGGCCAGTCCTGTTTCCCTTCACGTCTCTATCTAGTGAGTCCTACCAATTGCCTGGGCACCAGGCTCCTGAGTGGGACCATTAGAGAGATGAGATTCGACTGGGCACACAGTCCTTGGAGGAAGGTGGCCAGAGGAAAGGGAACTTATTTAAGTGGAGGATGAGAAGTCCCATCACCTCAGAGAGCACACACGTGGGGCAGCTTTGCAGAAAAGGAAGGCAGGCTGGATGCCCAAGAGAGAAGTGGCTACAATTCAAAGTCCTCCGTGGCCAGAGATCCCATCCAAGATCCGAGTCTCCGGAGAAAGGAGGATGGAGAGGAGGGCGGGAGAAGATCTGTCCTCTTTCCTCACGGCTTCAGTCCAGGAGGAACATGGTCCACTCCCTTAGGCCAGTAGCTGTAGGCCCTGTGCTTGCTCTAGCTCCTGCCCAGAACGATTTCAAAGTACCTGACCCAGTGGCAGATCCAACGGCCGAGGCGCCTAGCTCCAGCGTGTGCCTTCAGCGCCCTGCCACACCCCCGTCTCCACCATATGCCACCTCCCATCTTGCCTTCCTCCGAGAGTGAAGTAGTCTGGGAGATGGGGAATGTGGTCCTGGCCAGCAGAGCAGACCCTCTCCACAGCGTGGGGTGGGGTGGGGTGGGGTGGGGGTACTTTGCTCAGCCCAACAGAACTGTCCCAGGTGTGCTGGCCTCTCCCCTCAGAGCCTCTGCCTTAGGAGGAGAGCGACCCCTCCTTTCACAAGGTGTGGACCCAGCCTCTGCCCACGGAGATGTGGCCGCTCCAGCCCCGGCAGCAGCCCAGCTTGGGCTGGGGAGAGTGTGGGACGGCGGGGTGGGGGGACTGGAGCCTGGGGGACCTGTGGCTGCATCACCTGAGCAGGTGAGACAGTGGGCCGTGCACACCTGAGGGCAAATCCCAGGGCAGGCTCCCAGGGCCCCTTCTGAGTGCTAGTGTGGCCGGCTCTGCTCCCTCCTGGTGGAAAACCATGGGTGGGGTTGAAGGTCATGCCACAGCCCAGCCAGCCAGTTCACAGCCCCCTGCTGAGGAAGGGGGCCAGATACCACCCCACATCGAGAAAGGGCAGCTGTCTGCCTGCTCTCCCTAAGGGCTCCCACTGCCGGGTCAGGGGCTGTTGCTCTGTGGGAGGCCATCTGCCTGGGAGAAGCATCCACCTCAAGGCCAGTTCAGGGTTGCTGCCACAGGAATGCACTTCCTTTCAGAAAGGAGAAGGGCCCTACTGGCAAAGGAGGGTAACAGGCCAGAGAAGCCACGCTGGCCCTAGGCCTGGTGGACACAGAGCCCAGCCTGGGCCTGTCCCCACCCCTCACCCCATACCCTGCTCCACCAAAGTCACTGTTAAATGCATGACACCACTGCACTGTGTGTGTGCTAAGTCGCTGCAGTCGTGTCGGACTCTGTGCGACCCCACAGACGGCAGCCCACCAGGCTCCCCCGTCCCTGGGATTCTCCAGGCAAGAACACTGGAGTGGGTTGCCATTTCCTCCTCCAGTGCATGAAAGTGAAAAGTGAAAGTGAAGTCGCTCAGTCGTGTCTGACTCTTAGCGACCCCATGGACTGTAGCCCACCGGGCTCCTCTGTCCGTGGGATTTTCCAGGCCAGAATGCTGGAGTGGGGTGCCGTTTCCTCCTTCAGGGGATCTTCCCCACCCAGGGATCAAACCTGCGGCATCTCCTGCATCTTCTGGCTCGCAAGAGAATTCTTTATCGCTGAGCCACCTGGAAAGCCCAGATAGAGGCGCATTCACAGGAAACCTGTAGTGTGACGGGCACAAAACATGGAGACTGGGTCTCGAAGATGCCACGTTGACAGCAGAAGCCAGACTCTATTTAAGGAAAGTTCAAAACCAGACAGCCCCGCGGGTCTGCGGGAATCAGGACATGGCCACCGGGGCGTGGTAGCTGGAAGCCCAGTGCTCTGCTCCCCATCAGGGCACAGTGCACTCGCACCCCTCCCAGGAACTGGCTGCTGGGTGTGCACAGTGAGTGCACTTTTCCCTGTGTGCCACACGACACTCTCCACACTCATTTCTGGTTAAAAAAAAAAAAAAAAAAAACCAGTGGCTGTGGCTGAAGGTCACGCCCTGGCCCAGTGAACTAATTCACAGGCGCCCTTTGGAATCTGCAGAAGGAAATGGCAACCCACTCCAGTATCCTTGCCTGGAGAATCCCATGGATAGAGGAGCCTGGTGGGCTGCGGTCCACGGGGTCGCAAAGGGTCGGACACAACTGAGCAACAAACACACATTTGGAATCTGGCTTCCGAATGGACATCTGTGGCTCAGGTGAGTGGCACACAATGTTCCTGTTGGGTGCCTGCCACGGTGACAACAGCAGGCACACCGACCTTCCAGAGAGCCTGCTTGCTCCTGGGCACTGCAGTTCTCAGCGTTTTCTCAGCTGAGATGACCCCACCTGCACCCGAGGAGGCCGCCACTGTTCTAATCCCTGTTTCAGGGAGAAGGAAACTGAGGCAGGTGGAGGTTGAGCTGCAGCCCCGGCAGGACCAAACGCCGCTGTCCACTACTGTGCTGAAGCCAGTAGGGCTCACGACACAGCTGGCCACAGGAGCTGCAGTGAGAAGACGGCCTGCGGGGTTCAGGCAGAAGCGACTGCCAGCCCGGGCACCACTCCATGCGTTTTGATCCCATGAAACAGAAAGCAGAGTGGAAGGTGCACAAAATCACAAGCCAAAGTCACTTCCTTGTTCCTTCTCTGGCAGCTGCTTCAATGGCACGGAGTCCCCTGTCATCCTTTGCAGTCTGGGGGTGTCTGGGGTCTGCATCAGTCAGAGGGGCTGGGAAACAAATAGCCACAGAACATCAGAAGCTGGAAACAGAGGTTTCATTTTTGTCTCATTTGCTCACTGCAAGTCCGGGGCCCCAGCCTAAGTCAGGCTCACTCGGAAGTCCTCCTGGGCATGTCGCGTTTCCTGCTGCAGAGGGAAAGATACAATGACTTGAGCAGGGCTTTGGTTCACTTTGTAACCTCGCCCTGCTGCTGTGTGTCAGAGGACACCTAAGGACAGCCCCAAGGTCAACCAGGGGCAGGATGGAGCGGGGCTTGCCCACCCACCATCAGAGCTGCTGCACTGGCCTCTTGCTGCCCATCAGGGGGCAGATGTGCCCCTGGTCCAGGCTGTTGGGCCCATGTAAGGCGTGGAAGGGAGATGGGAGATGCTTGCCTACCTGCCTGCATGAGGCCCCCACTGGGAGATGAGCTCTACAGGGCTGAAGGCTGGCTCCGCCTTCCTCCCCCATCCCCTACTCTGGCTCACCTCGGGAGGCGCCTGGGCCTCTGTGAATCATCGCTTCTCTGGAACATGTCATCTGACTCTAAACAAACAGGCTGAGGAGAACACATCTGCAGGAGCATTTCTTCTGAATTAGAAGAAAGGAAATGGGGCCCCAAGCGGGGTGCTGCCAAGTCCCGGCCGGGGTGCACCGAGGGGACTTGGGACATCAGGATGGGGGAGCTCCTTCTCACCACCAGCCACCATCCAGGGTCCCTCATCACCTGCCAGAGACCCACGGGGCAGGGAAGGTGCGGGCTCCCAGCAGGAGCTGAACATGCCCCACCCCCATGCTTCCCCCACGAGATTCCAGCAGAGTGTCCTGCTCCGGCCTCACAGTCTCATCCAGATGGAGTGTCTGGCGATGAGGGCCTCCTGACTTCCTGGAAGCCGCCCCATCGGCCTTGGAGGTGCAGACGCAGATCAGACCGACACGGGCTCTTGGCGGGTCACCCGCAGCACAGGCCCAGCTGGTGGGCTCAGATCCAGGATTTGCTGGGAAACGCAGGCCCTTAGCAGAGGGTGCGGATCCCTTTCCTAGACGACTCAGCATCCATTCCTGTAATAAAGCATCCTCCCCACGGGCCTCCGACTGCAGGCGCCTGCAGTGTGCCGTCTGTGTCCCTGCAGGTAACAGGCCCCCACACTATCTCTGGGTGGGGAGAGGACGCCCTTCCAGGGCAACCTGTGACCTTCCCCAAACCGCTAGCTGTCAGGTGCCCTGGGAAGATCGCAAGTTGCCTCCAGAGGCGAAGGCAGCAGAGGAGGGGCTGGGAGGCAGGGAGGGACAGGGAAAAGTGACAAATCTGGACAGACAGGAGTGAACCCAAGGCCCACTAGGAGGGCATTTCCAGGACTCAATGATGCCTGAAGGGGTCACATGACTTGGTGGCCATGGGAAGAACCGTGACAGTGCAGACAAAGGGGGTGAGCCTCCAAGTGCCAGTCTGAAGCATCCACAGCCTGACAACAGCCCTGGGGTGGGGGGCGCTATCACTGCCTCCTCCGAGGACAGAAACCAAGGCACAGGATGGCAGGCACACACAGGTGAGCTCCCTTGCCCGGTGGTCCCACCCTCACCCCTCATCAGGATGTCCACCCCACGGGTGTGGGGACCCTGGATGGCCAGTTGGGAGAGGACTGGGCAGTTGGATCTTCCAAGTCCAAACCCCAAATTCTTCTGCCACCATCGCTGTGATCTTCAGGTACCTCCAAGGACTTAAGGGTCACCAACGGGCCAGTAACAAGGATACATTTATTGTGCTGTGTGACTGGACAAGGGTTCCACGGCTCGTTGTTGACCCAGATGACCCATGTGGGGACCCACCTGTCCATGCTTGAGGGCAAGCAGGTCCCACTGCAGGTGCGTCACCGCTTCCCCCAGTGACTCTGCCTCAGTGGTTCTCTCTGTCCCATCTCTCTGTCTTAAGGACACATATGCACACACATGCATATGCACACACATGCACACGCACCCACACCGTGTGCATGACCACAAAGAGGTGAGCAACAGGCCAAGACCACCCAACCCATACACATGCCCCCAACTCGTCACTGAGCTGAGCATGAAGTGCCCGGTGGGCCTAGCAAGTTCACCTCAGGGAAAACGCAGATCCCTTGGAGAAGGCAGCTCTCTAGGTGGGGTCCAAGGTGGGGGCCACTGGCCAGCAGCTGCCCTGGAACCTGTAAACATCTAGGTTCTCAGTCTCCTGCTGGTGAACCATGATTCTTCCAAAGCCCTTCTCCTGTATGTAAGCATAGTGACAACACAGTTGGGCCATGTCCCACAGCTAGTGTTTCTTTTTCTGTTTTGATGACATTTTAATCATCCCAATTAGTGAAAATTGAAGACATGCACCACTTTGCCCTCCCTCTAGAGCACTCCGAAAGGTAGATGGGCAGCTTCCCGTTCCACCTGCAGCTCTGGGCTCAGCCCCAGGCCCTCCGTACATCCTGAAGCCCACTCACATTTGCTCTGGGGCCAGGGACACCCTTCCCCTCCTGGTTGATACCCCCAGGGGCTGTCAGCTTGGCCCCATTGGGCTCCGCCTCTCTCAGTGGCCCCCACTTCCTTCACATGTCTGTCCTGCCCTCTGCAGACTGAAGCCAGTCATGGTAAGAAGCCAAGAGGGACTCCCCCTCCCAGCTGCGGTCCTTGTTTTGGACAGTGCTCTCTCTACTGTTTTATTTTTTAAAACAGCAATATATATTTATTGAAATGAAAAAGATTTGTATTATATTGATACATGGGAGAAAAGCAAGTTATAAACAGGTACCTGCGGAGGATCCCACTTTTGAAAACAATACATGAATTTGCAGATGTATGGGAAATATTGTGGAAAGTTACACAGAAAAATATTACAAGTGGATAGGATTGTCAGTGGGGGGGATTATGGGTAATTTATAATTTATTTTTTATACTTTTTGTAGGCTCACATTTTCTCAGGGGACATGTGCAATTTCTTTTTCACTTTTCTTTTTCTTTTTAAAACTAAGTGCACTCTTAGTTTTTTTTTTTTTTAAGTGCTCTTAGCAATTTTTTTTTGAGATATAATTTACACACCATAAAGCTCACCATTTTAAAGTGTACAATTCAATGGTTTGGGGTATATTCACAGAGATGGGCTCATTGCCATGATCTAATTCCCAGATATTTCCATCTAAAATGAAACCTTCTACCCATCAGCAGTCATTCCCACTCCCCACCCTCAGGGCCTGGCAACTAGTAATCTACTTTCCGTCTGTGTAGATTTTCTTATTATGGACATTTCATGTACATGGAATCATACAGCATGTGACGTCATGTGAATGGAGTCATTGACTTAGTTTCATGTTTTCACGACTCATCCATGTTGTAGTATAAATCAGTACTTCATCCCTTCTTATGGCTGAGTAAACTCCTACTGTGTGGCTGGACCACCTTTTGTCTATCCAGTCATCAACTGGCTGGCATAGAGAGTATTTCCATCTGGGGGCGATTGTGAGTAATGCCGTGATGAATGTTTGTGCACGAGGTTTTGAGTGTGTGTTTTCAGTTCTCTCGGGTGTATCTGAGGATTCGAACTGCTAAGTCATATGGTCACTCTCTTTACCTTTTTGAAGAATTGCAAAACTGTTTTCCAAGGTCTGATACACCATTTAACACTTTCACCAGCAGTGTATGCAGCTTCCAACTGCTCAACATCCTCCCAACACTTAATAATATCCATCTCTTTTATTCTAGCCTCAGTGGATGTGAAATGGCATCTCTGGGAGGTTTTGATTTAGATTTCCCTAAGGACTAAGGTAAGAGAAACCCAAGTAAGATGGTAATTGTTGCAAGAGGGCATCAGAGGGCAGACACACTGAAACCATACTCACAGAAAACTAGTCAATCTAATCACACTAGGACCACAGCCTTGTCTAACTCAATGAAACTAAGCCATGCCCACGGGGCCACCCAAGATGGGCGGGTCATGGTGGAGAGGTCTGACAGAATGTGGTCCACTGGAGAAGGGAATGGCAAACCACTTCAGTATTCTTGCCTTGAGAACCCCATGAACAGTATGAAAAGGCAAAATGATAGGATACTGAAAGAGAAACTCCCCAGGTCAGTAGGTGCCCAACACGCTACTGGAGATCAGCGGAGAAATAACTCCAGAAAGAATGAATGGATGGAGCCAAAGCAAAAACAATACCCAGTTGTGGATGCAACTGGTGATAGAAGCAAGGTCTGATGCTGTAAAGAGCAATATTGCATAGGAACCTGGAAAGTCAGGTCCATGAATCAAGGCAAATTGGAAGTGGTCAAACAAGAGAGGGCAAGAGTGAATGTCGACATTCTAGGAATCAGCGAACTAAAATGGACTGGAATGGGTGAATTTAACTTAGATGACCACTATATATCTACTACTGCAGGCAGGAATCCCTCAGAAGAAATGGAATAGCCATCATGGTCAATAAAATAGTCCGAAATGGAGTATTTGGATGCAATCTCAAAAACGACAGAATGATCTCTGTTCGTTTCCAAGGCAAACCATTCAATATCATGGTAATCCAAGTCTATGCCCCAACCAGTAACGCTGAAGAAGCTGAAGTTGAACGGTTCTATGAAGACCTACAAGACCTTTTAGAACTAACACCCAAAAAAGATGTCCTTTTCATTATAGGGGACTGGAATGCAAAAGTAGGAAGTCAAGAAACACCTGGAGTAACAGGCAAATTTGCCCTTGGGATGCAGAATGAAGCAGGGCAAAGACTAATAGAGTTTTGCCAGGAAAATGCACTGGTCATAGCAAACACCCTCTTCCAACAACACCAGAGAAGACTCTACACATGGACATCACCAGACGGTCAACACCGAAATCAGATTGATTATATTCTTTGCAGCCAAAGATGGAGAAGCTGTATACAGTCAACAAAAACAAGACCAGGAGCTGACTGTGGCTCAGATCATGAACTCCCTATTACCAAATTTAGACTTAAATTGAAGAAAGTAGGGAAAACCACTAGACCATTCAGGTATGACCTAAATCAAATCCCTTATGATTATACAGTGGAAGTAAGAAATAGGTTTAAGGGCCTAGATCTGATAGATAGAGTGCTTGATGAACTATGGAATGAGGTTCGTGACATTGTACAGGAGACAGGGATCAAGACCATCCCCATGGAAAAGAAATGCAAAAAAGCAAAATGGCTGTCTGGGGAGGTCTTACAAATAGCTGTGAAAAGAAGAGAGGTGAAAAGCAAAGGAGAAGAAGAAAGGTATAAGCATCTGAATGCAGAGTTCCAAAGAATAGTAAGAAGAGATAAGAAAGCCTTCTTCAGCAATCAATGCAAAGAAACAGAGGAAAAGAACAGAATGGGAAAGACTAGAGATCTCTTCAAGAAAATTAGAAATACCAAGGGAACATTTCATGCAAAGATGGGCTCAGTAAAGGACAGAAATAGTATGGACCTAACAGAAGCAGAAGATATTAAGAAGAGGTGGCAAGAATACATGGAAGAACTGTACAAAAAAGATCTTCATGATCCGGATAATCACGACGGTGTGATCACTCATCTAGAGCCAGACATCTTGGAATGTGAAGTCAAGTGGGCCTTAGAAAGCATCATTACGAACAAAGCTAGTAGAGGTGATAGAATTCCAGTGGAGCTATTTCAAATCCTGAAAGATGATGCTGTGAAAGTGCTGCACTAAATATGCCAGCAAATTTGGAAAACTCAGCAGAGGCCACAGGACTGGAAAAGGTCAGTTTTCATTCCAATCCCAAAGAAAGGCAATGCCAAAGAATGCTCAAACTACCGCACAATTGCACTCATCTCATATGCTAGTAAAGTAATGCTCAAAATTCTCCAAGCCAGGCTTCAGCAATACATGAACCGTGAACTTCCTGATGATCAAGCTGCTTGTAGAAAAGGCAGAGGAACCAGAGATCAAATTGCCAACATCTGCTGGATCATGGAAAAAGCAAGAGAGTTCCAAAAAACATCTATTTCTGCTTTATTGACTATGCCAAAGACTTTGACTGTGTGGATCACAACAAACTGTGGAAAATTCTACAAGAGATGGGAATATCAGACCACCTGACCTGCCTCTTGAGAAATCTGTATGCAGGTCAGGAAGCAATGGTTAGAACTGGACATGGAACAACAGACTGTTTCCAAATAGGAAAAGGAGTATGTCAAGGCTGTATATTGTCACCCTGCTTATTTAACTTCTATGCAGAGTACATCATGAGAAACGCTGGACTGGAAGAAACACAAGCTGGAATCAAGATTGCTGGGAGAAATGTCAATAACCTCAGATATGCAGATGACACCACCCTTATGGCAGAAAGTGAAGAGGAGCTAAAAAGCCTCTTGATGAAAGTGAAACAGGGGAGTGAAAAAGTTGGTGTAAAGCTCAACATTCAGAAAATGAAGATCATGGCCTCCGGTCCCATCACTTCATGGGAAATATTTGGGAAACAGTGGAAACAGTGTCAGACTTTATTCTGGGGAAGGCTCCAAAATCACTGCAGATGGTGACTGCAGCCATGAAATTAAAAGACGCTTACTCCTTGGAAGAAAAGTCATGACCTACCTAGATAGTATATTCAAAAGCAGAGACATTACTTTGCCGACTAAGGTCCGTCTAGTCAAGGCTATGGTTTTTCCAGGGGTCATGTATGGATGTGAGAGTTGGACTGTGAAGAAGGCTGAGTGCCAAAGAATTGATGCTTTTGAACTGTGGTGTTGGAGAAGACTCTTGAGACCCTTGGAGTGCAAGGACATCCAACCAGTCCATTCTGAAGGAGATCAGCCCTGGGATTTTTTTTTTTTTTGGAAGGAATGATGCTAAAGCTGAAGCTCCAGTACTTTGGCCACCTCATGTGAAGAGTTGACTCATTGGAAAAGACTCTGATGCTGGGAGGGATTGGGGGCAGGAGGAGAAGGGGACGACAGAGGATGAGATGGCTGGATGGCATCACTGACTCGATGGACGTGAGTCTGAGTGAACTCTGGGAGTTGGTGATGGACAGGGAGGCCTGGTGTACTGCGATTCATGGGGTCGCAAAGAGTCGGACATGACTGAGCAACTGAACTGAACTGAAGGACTAATAATATTGATTTTTTCCTGTACTATTAGCCATTTGTATGTCTTCTTTGGAGAAATGTCTATTCAAGTTCTTTAGTCCACTTTTTTGTTGGGCTATATGTCTTTTCATTACTGAGTTTTAAGAGTTCTTTATACAGTCTGGATATGAGTTCCTTATCACATATATGATTTGATTTCCCTATGAACTTTAAGATCATCCCATCAATTTCCATTTAAAAAATGCCAGATGGGATTTTAATATGGACTTTGATGAATCTGTAATCACTTTCAGGAGTGTTAACCTCTTAACAATATATGTCTTTCGGTCCATGTACATGGGCTCTTTCCACTTACTTGCATAGTCTTTAATTTCTTTCACCAATATTTTGTAAATTTTGGTATATAAGCCATTCACTTTTTTAAAAAATTTACTTCCAAGCATTTCATTGTTTTTGATGCTATTGTAAGTGAAATTGTTTTCTTAACTTCATTTCAAATTGTTCATTGCTAATGTATACAAATGCAGTTGATTTTTATATTAATTTTGTATCTTGTCACCTTGCTAAACTCATTTATTAATTCTAATAGTTTCTTGTGTTTCTTCAGAATTTTCTATAAGCAAAATCCTACCAACTGCAAATAGAGAAATTTTACTTATTCCATATACTGTCCACAGAAATTAACCACAAATATGATGATATAGGCAGGTTGAAAGTAAAAGGATGGATTAAGATATATCATGCAAATATTAATCAAAAGAAAGAGTGACAACATGAATATCAGATAAAGTAGACTTCAGACCAAAGACCAGATAACCAACAGGGAGGAACGCTATGATGAAATGTACGTCTCTCAAGAAGACATCACAATTCTAAGTGTTTACATATCAAACAGCAGAGCTGCAAAATACATAAAGCAAAACACTGAAAGGAGAAAGACAAATACACAGTTGTTGGTTAATCCAACACCCCCATATTAGCCTCTTATCGTTGCGATCATAAAATACCAAAAATTTAAAAGAACACAAATCTATTTTTGTGGGAGGTCAGAGGTCCTAAGTAAGTCTCCCTAAATCAAGATGGGCAGGTAAACAGGTACAGACTCATAACAGGGCACGCTGAGCAGTACAGAGGCGTGAGCGGCTGGTTCTCAAACAGAATGGATGGGAGTCAAAATGCTGTGCTGAGCAATGGGCACCAGACACCAAAGCTCATGCTATACCAAGTTCTGGGCAAAATGAATGTGTATGATGGAAATCAGACAGTGGTTACTTGGAGGTGGGGTTAAGGAGTAGAGAAGAGTTGTGTTAGCTGGGGTTCAGCTGGGGGATGGTGTGGGGGTGATAATGGGAAACTTATGGAGATGTATGCTCCAAATGTGCTCTTTCTCGTTGGAAATTAGATCTCAGTCTAAAAATAGGCAGAAACATCTACAAAATTCCACTCCTCTGGAAACCAGTAACTCTCTTTAGGAATATTTACCAATGAATTATTCTGAAATGTAAACATTTACTCAAACTCTGGAGGCAACGTAAACGTCTAACATCACAGGAAGCCTCTCAGCACAAGGAAACGATCCATGTGAGGAGCAGTGAGGACCCCAGCGCTCAGATGGGTGCAGCCTCGCCCGGTGAGGGCCCGGCCCGAGGCACCAACCACATGGCCCATGTTTGTAAAAGGTGGGGACCCCAGCAGTGTGGGGATGCCAGCCGTGATCTGGGGGCAGAATAGGAGGCCTGGGAGGACTTTGCCACCATAGCCAGGTACAGGTGGCCTGGCAATGGCTCTGCCCTGGGCTGGGGGAGGCCAGCCTCCAAGGTGGTGGAGGTGGGTTTGAGAAAGTCTCTTGGTGGAAGGAAGCTGGCCTCCTGCACACAGAGGCAGGAAGACCTGTGGAACGGAAGTGGTAGAGAGAAAGCCAAGATCCAGACCACACGAGGACAGACAGCGGCACTGCGTGCTAGCGGGACTTACCAGGTGTGGTCATCCTAGACCTAGGATTTGAGCCGAGGTTGGAGAGGTGGAGGACAATGCCCAAAGGGAACCTGGGGGATGGAGAGGAGAGCCTGCTGGAGTTTTGTTCTGAGGACCGTGGGCAGCTTGTGGGGGTGCTTGGGGGGTAGCTCCTAAGAAGCCCTCTGCTTGGAGCTGCTGACATCAAATAGGCTGAACTGGAGACCCCAGCACCAGAGCCCCACCAGCCTTCCCTCTTTGAGCTGCAGAGCCCCCTCCATCAGCTGATGCAGGGCAGAGGGGCGCTTCCCTTGGCTCTGCAACAGCCTCTCAGTTCCGGCCTCTGTACTCGTGCAGGGAAGGCCAGGGCCCTTAAAGGAAGGAGCTCAAATAACCAGGTTCTGGCACCCACTGCTCTGGTTTTCCAGACCACACTCCACCCCAGGTACCATCCTACGAGCTTTCAACTTCTGTGGAAAGCTGCGGTTTGGTGGAGACAGCCTCTTGGCCTGGACACGGCCCCAGATGGCTCCCATCTTGCCCCTAACAGCCCCAGGCACTCCTCCCACGCTTGGCCTGTGGCTTCTTGAAGGAATGAAGCCAAGTTTCAGCTCTGGGACTGAGGTTTTCTGAGGATTTCGGTGGTTTGCCCAGGAGGAAAGGAGGCTGGCCGTAGAGAGGACTGTGGCGGCCGATGGAGAGGGAGAAGGAAACAAAAGTGGCACTTGGATGAAGAGCAGAGAACAGGGCAAGAAGCCAGAGAGGAGGGGGTTGTGTAGGGTACAGAGAGAGGCCCTGGAGCGCCTTGGGCCCTGGAGCCCACGGTCCAGAGAGGGCCACAAACCCTGAGGGGAGGCCCTGACAGAAAGAAGCACTGGAAGGCCCATGAGGGGTCACTCCCAGAGACAGGCTGGGCCCATCCACAGGGGAAGAGCTGAGGAGAGCCCACTGCCAGCGCTGGGACCCTGAGCCCAGACAGCAGCACTGCCTCTGGGCAGAGGGGCCTTCGGCCCACAGGAGATGGACAGGGTCTTCCTGCCAGCTAAACAAATCACAGACACCTCCTTCTTCTGGGCCAGAAGAGTGCAGGGGCTGTACCTGCCCTGCCCCAAAAAACAGGTTTTGGGGGTTCTCCAAAGGGTCCAGAGAGGCGACCCAACTCCCCACGAACAGAACACCTACGACATCCAGAAAATCACCGGCTGAAAGATGACCTTGAGTCAAGAAGTTAACTCCCATTGTCAATGTACAAGAATTATTTTCTCCGCAGACTTCTTTCTTTGTTGCACATTTCCTCCTCCAACAACTTCCAGGTGAGCATCCTTCCCACCGACTCTCAGGTGAGCTGAAAGTGGACCCAAACTCTAGCCAGTCAGGAGGAGCCGGGACTCAAGGCCGAGGAGGCCTGACTGAAAATGTCTACAAAGATACCTTGCCCCGGATGTGATGTATGGATCAAAGACTTTGTGTTGAAAGAAAATAGAGGGAGAGTACAACTGAGGAGGGCTTCCCTGGTGGCTCAGAGGGTAAAGAATCCACCTGCACTGTGGGAGACCCAGTCCAGTCCCTGGGTCAGGAAGATCCCCTGGAGAAGAGAATGGCAACCCACTCCAGTATTCTTGCCTGGAGAATTCCATGGGCAGAGGAGCCTGGCAGGCTATAGTCCATGGGGTCACAAAGAGTCCCACATGACTGAGCAACTAACACTTTCACTTTTTCACAGCTCAGAACAATAGTGCACATAGGAAAGGTATGACCAGGGTCGGTTCACAGACCTCACAGGGTGGTAGGAACCTGGCTTAGCGCTCCCCGCCCGTCGGGCAGCCCAGCAGTGTGGCCCACGGACAGCACCCTGCAGACTGTGGCCAAACAGGCCACCTGTGGCTGAGGGGGCTCCATCAAGGCTGAGTCTTGCCCCAAAATGTACCCTTCATGTCCCAAAAGGAGAGGAGTAAAAATAACCTTCAGAAATGAAGTTGAAATGACATTCTTAGATAAAGGAAAACTAAAACAATTCCCTACCAGCAAACATACACTGAAAGAATAACTAAAAAGATAAGTTCTTCAGACATAAGGGAAAACCTAGGAAGGAAGAACAGAAAAAAAATTGGTAAATATCTGGGAAATGTAATAGGCTCTTCTTATCTACTTGAGTTCTTTAAAATATGTTTGATGGTTAAAAGTTAATATCATCTCATGGAATTTTCAGCCTATGTTGATGTGTTACAGAAGGCAACTGCAACATAAAGGATGAAGAGTACAGGAACCTGCATGGCGGGTGGATTTCTACAAAATATTTGAAATGGTAACTATTTATTCTAAGTAGACCATGAAACTTTAAGTGTGCATGTTGTAATTGCCAGGAAATGCCCAAAATAAACAAAGATATATAATCAACAATGCACTAGATAAAATAGAATACTAAAGAACGTTCAAAGGACCAAAATGAAGTCAATAACAGGGAAAGTGAAAAAATTTATAAAGGGGTAAAAGAAAGTAAATATTAAAGTGGTGGGACTGAACCCAAACAGATCAAGATTACTGTAAATGTAAGTGATCTAAATTAAGAGCTAGGGATTTGGGGGGTGAATTTTTTTAAATCACCCACCTATATACTATTACAAGAAACTCATTTCAAATATAATATTTGTTTAAGGGAAGGAAGAAGACAAACCACACAAACAGAAATTTTAATATGGGGCGCCTATAATGATGACAAATAAAGTGGACTTCAGGGAAAAAAATTCATAAATTAACTTCAGAAAAAAATATCATAGATAAAAAGGGAAGTTGCTAATAGAAGTGTCAACTCACCAAGAAGATGCAATAATGCTGAAGGTATATATCCCTAACAATAGCTTCAAAATACATGAGGCAAAGTTCATGAAGACAGAAGGAGAAGGAGAAATAGATAAATGCAGAATTATAGTTGTAGATTTCAACACTTCTCTCTGAAAATAAATAGGACAGAAAATCAGCAAGGATAAAGAACTGAATATCACTGTCAACCAGTGGGACCTATTTTTATTAAATATTTCATGCAACTAGAGCAAAACACAAATATTTTTCAAGTGCATGTGAAATATTTACCAAGATAAATGATACCCAGAGTCATTAAAATCTTTTACAAAGTTAAGATAATTGAATCATACTAAGCATGGTCTCTAACTATAAAGGAATAAAATTAGACATCAATAACAGAAAGATAAGAAATATCTCCAAATTATTAAAAATTAAATAACACACTTCTAAATAATCTATGGACAAAGAGAAAGTCTCAAGGGAAATTAAATATGATATTTAATTAAAAGAAAATATATGATAATCTGTGCTGTGCAGCTAAAGCAGCACTTAGAGGGAAATTTATAACTCTGAACATACATATTAGCAAAGAAGAAAGATCTCAAAACAATAATTCAAAATTTCACCCCAAGAAACTATTTTAAAAGAGCAAAATAAGTTCAAATCAAGTAGAAAGAAAAAATAAAGATAAGAGAAAGAATCAATGAAATTTAAAGCAAGGCACAATGGGAAAAAATCAATGGAAACAAAAACTGGTTCTTTTTAAAATTAATTTTCTTAGAGGATAGTTGTTTTACAATGTTGTGTTAGTTTCTGCTGTACAGCAAAGTGAATCAGCTATACTGATACACGTATCGCCTCTCTTTTGGATTTCCTTCCCCTTTAGGTCACCACAGAGCACTGAGCAGACTTCCCTGTGCTCTGCAATGGGTGCTCGATGGCTATCTAGTTTATACATAGCAGTGTATATATGTCAATCCCAATTTCCCAATTCCTCCTACCCCTCCATCCCCACCTTGGTATCCATACATTTGTTCTCTATGTCTGTGTATCTATTTCTGCAAAAACTGGTTCTTTGAGACAGTTGAGATCAATAAACTGTTGTTTAAACTGACCAAAAAAAGAGGAGATATAAATTACCAATATCAGAAATGAAAGAATAGATATCGAATTACAGATCTTGTAGATGTTAAAAGGAAACTAGGCAACTACTACAAACAACTCTGTACACATAAAATCAATAACTTAGATGAAAGGAATCAGTTTCTCAAAAACTGCAGACTACTTACCCAAGATGAAACAGATGATCTAAATAGCTGTATAACTCTTAAAGAAATTTAATTTGTAGTTAAAACCTTTTCAAAAAGAAATATCTGGGGCCAGATGGTTTCACTGGTATATTCTACCAAAAAGTTAAAGGAGAAATATCATCAGTTTTACCTAATCTCTTCCTGAAAATAGAAGAGAAGACTTCAAAACATTTCATGAGGTTGCCCTAGTGTCTTGAGCATTACGCTAATGTCAAACTAAATAATGAAAGCACACAGACAAAAAGAAAACTAAACAGCAGTATTTTCCATGAACAAAGATGCAAAAATTATCAACACACTGTTAGCAAATAAAACACAACAATATATCAAGGAATAATAAATTATGACTATGTGGAGTTTATTCCAGGAATGCAAATGTCCTTCAACAGGTGAATATATAAACTGTGGTACATCCATAAAAGAGAATAATGTTCAAGAATAAAAAGGAAGAAACCATTGATACATGCAACAACTTGGATGGATCACAAATGTATTATGAAGAAAAGTCAGCCTCAGAAGATTACTGTGTAGTTCCATTTATATGTGTGTGTGTGAAAGTCACTCAGTCATGTCTGACTCTTTACAACTTCGTGGACTGTAGCCCGCCAGGCTTCTCTGTCCATGGAATTCTCCAGGCCAGAATATAGGAGTGGGTAGCCATTCACTTTTCCAGGGGATCTTCCAAATTCAGGGATTGAACCCAGGTCTCCCACATTGCAGGCAAATTCTTTACCAGCTTTGATACCAGGGAAGCCCAAGAATACTGGAGTGGGTTGCCCATCCCTTCTCCAGCAGAATTTGCCAATCCAGAAATCGAACCGGGGTCTCCTACATTGCAGGCAAACTTTTTTTACCAACTGAGCTACCAGGGAAGGCCTTTTATATAATATTTTTAGATACCAAAGTTATATAAAGACCAAAAGTGTGTTTGCCAGGAGCTGAGATTTGAGAGAGTGTGACTGTAGTGGGATAGTATGGTGGAGTTTCTTTGGGATGATGAAAAAAACTCTACACCCTGATTGCAGTCATGGTTACACAAATCTAAAATCCATGAACTCAATACTGAGAAAGAGAGGAAATTGGTGAAATTCAAACAAGTTGTCTAATTAACAGTTTGGTACCAGTGTTAGTTTTCTGGTTTTGATATACTTTGATTTGATAATGTTGTGTAGGATAAGAACTGATGCTTTTGAACTGTGGTGCAGAGAAGACTTGAGAATCCCTCGGACAGCAAGGAGATCAAACCAGTCAATCCTAAAGGAAATCAACTCTGAATATTCACTGGAAGGACTGATGCCAAAGCTCCAATACTTATGCTCCAATACTTTGGCCACCTGATGTGAAGAGCCGACTCACTGGAAAAGACTCTGATGCTGGGAAAGATTGAGGGCAGGAGGAGAAAGGTGTGACAGAAGATAAGATGGTTGGATGGCATTACCGACTCAATAAACATGAGTTTGAGCAAACTCCAGGAGAAAATGAAGGACAGGGAAGTCTGGTGTGCTGCAGTGTATGGGGTCATGACTTAGCGACTAAACAACAACATTTAGGTAACTCTCTACTGTATCTGCAACTTTTCTGTGAATCTAAAATTATTTCTAAATAAAAAGGGTTTTTTTAAAGGGAGGTAAATTATTAGAACAAGCACTTCACAAGAGAACATCTACAACTGGCCTGTGAGTCTGTGAAACTGTACTCAACTTCATCAATCATAGGGGGATGCAAATTTAAACTGCATTTAGATGGCACGCCACATCCACAGTAACAGTTAAAATGAGCAAGACTGACAGAGTGGGTGTGAGGATGTGAAGGAACTGGAACTCTTGTCACCAGTGGGAATGTAAACAGTGCAGTCACTTTGGCAAACTGGCAGTTTTAGACAGTCAAGCATTTACCACTTGACCTGGCCATTCCAGTCTGCATATTTACCCATGAGAAATGCAAAGATGCATCCTGACAAAGGCTTGAGCAGATTTATTTATAACAGCCCCAAGTGGAAACAACTGGCTGACAAACTAGAAATGTCTATGAACAGGTAAATGAATAAACTGTGATATATCCTATGAAATGCTATGAAATACTCAGCAGTTAAATTTGAATGCATCTTAAAAATACGTAGAAGCTGAATGAGCACATATTGTCTTATCCATGAATATGGAATTAACATAGAAAACTAATCTAATTACAAAAAGTCAGTGATTATATGGAGTGGGCATGCTTTATTGCAAAAGGATATAAGGGACTCTATGGCATGTCCTCTGTCTTGACTGTGTTACAGTTATATAAAAGTTATATAAAATTGTCAAAATGCATCAGACTGTACACTTAAAATGGGTACATCCTATTGTATATATGCCTATACATATAATACCTATTCTATCTCAATGCATTTGATTCTTAAAAGCTCCTCCTATGTTTCTCCCCACTGAGAAAAACTGCTCTCCAATGACTATTACTATGGACCCCTTGGGATTCTCTTGTGACTGTACAACTTCCCCAAGAGTCTCTCCATAGCAAGAATGGTTGGAGAGCTATTGCCACAGCAGAGACTTGCCATCCACCCACCATCCACTCCCTGTTCTCCCTTGTAACTGACCCCCTTGTCCTCTTTCTGCATATGGCTCAGCTCCAAGCTCAGTCCAGATCAGGGAGGGCAGTCAGGTCCTGGTCACCAGGCTCTGCCTGAACAGGCTCGCATGACCTACATATGGCAAGGAATCCTCCAGGGCTTCCAGAAGGGCTTCCTGCTCCAAGGAGATGTCCTCAGAGACATTCTCAAACCAGCAGCAAGTCCTTCCTCACTGCCTCGGCCCCAAGACCAGGGCCGGGGCGCTCGGTGCCTCTCAGCCATGCTGGCCAGCAGCCCAAGGAAGCGCCTTTCTGAGCCTCCTTGAGCGACTCCCTTTCCCAAAAATGGGAAAGAGTCTTGCACAACCAGACATCTGTGAGTCAAAATGCAGAGGAAGTACAGACAAAGCTGCGGGAAAGTTAGAAGCGCGCAGCAGAGCAAGGAGATGAGCAAAGGAGCCAGCTCCACCCCCTTGAATTGGGCCCAATGTGTTCTGTGCTGTTTATTTGGGGAGAAAGCTGAACCCTGGGATTTCACAGTTTATTACAAAGTTTAACTGTCTGTTCCAAAAACATTTCATCAAATCTGTTCTTTGCACAATCGTCTATTGCTTCCTCCCAGTGGGGTGGGAATTTATTTTTTCACTCCTCCTATATATTTGTTATTTATAGTGTTCTCTTATTTTTCAGTATGTCGTTATTTTCAACCAGAAAAGCGTTTAATTCAAGATTCACAAGAACATTTCATCAAATCTATTCTTTGCATAATCATCTATTACTTCCTCCCAGTGGGGAAGGAATTTATTTTTCACTCTTCCTATAGATCTCTTATTCACAGTGTTCTTATTTTTAGGTATGTAGGTTTTTCAACCAGAAAAATGTTTAATTCAAGATTCACACTTGCAAACTCCCTATCTTCGTAGAGGAAAGGTTAGTTTTGCCTGGCCCACTGCAGCTTTTAATAGGTCACATGGATGGTTGCATTAGTTTTGAAAAAACAGGTGACGGTGAAGGACCCAAATCATCCCAGAATCAGGAGGTTGGGGACAGACCCCCTCCCCTTCTCTGGACAGCATGTGCTCTCAGGACCTGGTGCCTCAGCAGGGGCCTTGCCTCCCTCAAGGTTAACCTAACAACATCTGCTCAGTGGGTGACCTGGAAAAGAGGGTGTGAGGTCCAGCCCCCAGCTCAGGATGAAGGGGCAGTGCTCTCAGGGTGGACAGAAAAGTGAGTTCCAGGGTCACCACACCCGCAGGCTCTCAGAACACAGCTGGCAGGACAGAGTTCTCTGACCCCTCGCTCCATGAAACAGGGCAGGGTCCCTGGGTCACAAACAGCACCCTGCCCTGGACGGCCAGCAGCATCCGTTCCCAGGGCTGCACCGGTCCCGTGGAGGTCCAGCCCCTGTCACCACACAACCCCACAGCCCAGCCCCTCAGGCGGGCACAGGGACTAGGGAGGAGACAGCTCAAGGCCCAGCTCAGAGGGTTGCGGAGGGTCCTTCTGGTCAGCCTTCACATCAGGCAGCCCCAGGCTTGCAGACTGGAAGGCCCAGGGTGGGAGTGGCCAGTGAGAAGGGGACATCACCTCTGCTGTGGCTGCGGGTGGAGAGCTAAGGGGGAATGAGCAGGTGACAGGCAGAGGAGGTGGCTAAGCAAGCCATCCTGGTCTCAGCACCAGCAGGGAGACTCCTGGGTTCTGAAGGCCGGACAGCTGGACCTCAGCGGGGTCAGAGGGTGAGAGGAGGGGCTGTGGCGGCCGCCATCATCTGCACTCCGTTTTACACAGAAGCCCCTCCTCAGCTGACATATTGTGCGTAGTCACCAGCCATCTAACAGGTAGGACACAGCCCTCTGGCTGAAGTGGGGGAGGCCCTGGGCCCCTAAATTCCTGCCCCAGATTGGAGAGGCCCTGTGTGCGCTGTGGAGGTGGCCTGGAAGACCCTGCGGCCAGGTGGTGGTCCGGAGGCCTGTGAGCCAGGGGAGGGAAGGGGTCCCAGATGGCAGGGGGGAGGGGAGGAGATGCAGGGCGAGGGGGGAGGAGATGCGGGGGGGAGGGGGCGGGGTGAGGGGGCGGTGCAGGCCTTCAACCGCTTCCTGGCACAGGAGACTCACGGAGACGCGCATCCTTAGCCCACCCCCTTGCTTGTAGCCCCGGCCCCAGGAAAGACAGCCGCATCGCCCTAGGCCCTAAGAGTTCCCTCCGCTATCGCCCCCACCCCGAGAGAGGCCTCCTGCACCGGCACAGGGAGGCAGGGACCACGTGGGAGGGACACGCGGCCCTGAGCCCTCACAGGCTGCGCTGGTGGCGATCCCCAGCGAGGAGAGCGGCACTCGGACCGGACGTGCAGGACAGGCGGCGGGGCTCCATCCTTGCCTCACTGAAGGTCCTCAGGGACAGCCTACTGCTGCGCAGCCGCTCCCAGAGTCACGCGGAAGCCACATCTGGAACCCCTCAGGCCTGCCAGACGGGCTGGCGTGCCGGCTTCCCGCGGAGAGCCAACCGCCCTCCCAGCGCCGGGACTGATGGGGTGATCCTCACACCCCGCTCACCGCCCCTCCCCCACCCCGCCCTCTCTTATTCTTCTTCCCCTGAAAAATGGAGCTCAAGGTTCTGCCTCCTACATTCGGGTCCTACAAGGAGGAATGGATCTGCCAGGGCATGGCCCAGAGGAGGGGCTGGGAGGAGGCTGACTCCCTTCCAGATGTGGAGACAAAAGGAACAGCCAGAGGCTCAGGATCCGCTGACCACTCAGGACAGCCCATCTGGTGGGTCGCGCTGGCATTGGGGAGGGCCTCACAGGGAGCTGTGGGAACTCTAGACAGCACCCCCAACCTGCCCCACACCCACCAGCTGCCCCCACTCCCCCCGACCCCCACCCTCGCTCAGGCGGAGTGGAGGCTGGTTACCTGTGTCCAGGAGTCAGGGCCCAGGAACCAGCCGGAGTCCCCCTGAGGCCAGATGAAAGGAGCCCAGCTCCCAGCTGGGGCGCTGTCATCTTACAGAGCATGTAGAGGAGGGTGAGGCTGCTGCTAACCCCACACCTGCCCTCCCCTTCCTCCTGAGTGTTCAGGCAGCATCATGCCCCTGAAAGACAACACATGCCAGCCTCTCTTGCAGCTAGTGGCCCGTGGGCTGCCAGCGGAAGTATGACATCCGTAGAAGTCACTGGAAAGAGGCTGGATTTTTCAGGAAGAGTTCCCTCAGGTCCTTCCCTGATGTTCCTTGCTGCCATCCTGAGATGCCGATGTGAGAGTAGCAACTCCAGCAGTCCTTATGAACCTTGAGGTAGCTGTGATTGAGGGTGACAGAGCAGGGAGGCGAGATCTGTGTCTTCCCTGATGGTGCTGTGGAGCAGCCAAACTATGTGAGGGAATAAACACTGCGATCTGGTCACTGCCAGGAACTGACTTTAGGAAACATACTCAGTCCAGCTCTGGGCTCTGCCGGGATGCTCCGTGTCAGGTGAACGAGGGTGCAGGGCAGTGAAGTGGCGGGGGCGGGGGGGGTGATTCCCACCTGCTCCTTACATACCATCTCTCCATGAGGCTCCTTAAATGTCTGCCCCAACATCAAGGAATCCTGAAGCCAGCAGATCACAAGACTCACTGGGAGTCTTGTGCAACATAGATTCTCCAGCCACACCCAATGCTCCAACAGGGCCTGTTTGCTCAGAGAATATCCCCACTCCTCTGATGACCCAGCACGGTGGTTCTCAGCTGGTCTGGGGACATTAGGGGATCCGGGGTCCTTTCAGAGAGGCTGTGAGGCCAAATTTGCTTTGTGGACAATGTTTCCCCTCTTCATTCTCATTCTTTCACAAAAATATGAAGCACAAAAATCCACTGATTTGCTTTCAGATCTCACATGCAACAAACCCTTAAGAAATGACCTTCCATTAGGTTATAGTCATATCAAGATTACCCACAATTTTCTAAGAAGAGTCTCAAAATACTCTTCCCTCCAACTCCATGTCTTATGAGACCAGATTTCTGTCATAGATTTTACCAAAAAACAACCTATCAGGACAGTTTGAAGGCAGAAGCAGATCAGAGAATCTGGCTTCTTGCCCCCAAATATTGTAGTCTTGTGCAAATGAACGCATGCCACTCCTTCCATGAAGGTTTCTTTTCCTTTTTTTGAAAATATAGTTTTTAATTAAAAGCTGGGAAAAATATCAATAACCTCAGATATGCAGATGACACAACCCTTATGGCAGAAAGTGAAGAGGAACTAAAAAGTCTCTTGATGAAAGTGAAAAAGGAGAGTAAAAAAGTTGGCTTAAAGCTCAACATTCAGAAAACTAAGATCATGGCATCTGGTCCCACCTCTTCATGGGAAATAGATGGGGAAACAGTGGAAACAGTGTCAGACTTTATTTTGGGGGGCTCCAAAATCACCACAGATGGAGATTGCAGCCATGAAATTAAAAGACGGTTACTCCTTGGAAGGAAAGTTATGACCAACCTAGATAGCATATTCAAAAGCAGAGACATTACTTTGGCAACAAAGGTCCATCTAGTCAAGGCTATGGTTTTTCCAGTGGTCATGTATGGATGTGAGAGTTGGACTGTGGAGTAAGCTGAGCACCAAAGAACTGATGCTTTTGAATTGTGGTGTTGGAGAAGACTCTTGAGAGTCCCTTGGACTGCAAGGAGATCCAACCAGTCCATCCTAAAGATCAGTCCTGGGTGTTCATTGGAAGGACTGATGCTGAAGCTGAAACTCCAATACTTTGGCCACCTCATGCGAAGAGTTGACTCATTGGAAAAGACTCTGATGCTGGGAGGGATTGGGGGCAGGAGGAGAAGGGGACGACAGAGGATGAGATGGCTGGATGGCATCACTGACTCAATGGACATGAGTTTGGGTAAACTCCGGGAGTTGGTGATGGACAGGGAGGCCTGGCATGCTGCAATTCATGGGGTTGCAAAGCGTCGGACATGACTGAGTGACTGAACTGAACTGAATTAAAAGCTTGCTATTTATGTTAACATGACGGGTTTATCCTTGCTAATCTGAAATGAATCAATAAATGGATATTTCTAAATTTCTGTTTTAATTTCTAATATAATAAATATCAACAGAAATGAAGCTCTGTGCAATCCCCATATCTGTCAGAGAGGAAGAGGCTTGTGATACCAGATGGAGCTGTAGTTGACAGGGCTAGGAGCAGAGCAGGGGTCACCTGTGTCCAGGACCCCTGCAGGTGGGAGTCACTGGACACAAGGCGTCCAGGATGAGCAGCTTCCAGGTCTGGCTCTGCATCTTCTTCCAGGAGAAAATGCCGGCCCTTCTCTCCCAAAGCTTCATGAAGAGGTGGCAAGAATACACGAAGAACTATACAAAAAAGATCTTCATTACCTAGTTAACCATGATGTTGTGATCACCCACCCAAAGCCAGACATCCTGGAGTGTGAAGTCAAGTGGGCCTTAGGAAGCATCACTACCAACAAAGCTAGGGGAGGTGGTGGAATTCCAACTGAGCTGTTTCAAATCCTCAAAGATGAGGCTTTGAAAGTGCTGCACTCAATATGCCAGCAAATTTGGAAAACTCAGCAGTGGCCACAGGACTGGAAAAGGTCAGCTTTCATTTCAATCCCAAAGAAAGGTAATGCCAAAGAATGTTCAAACTATCACACAATTGCACTTATCTCACACTTATTTCAACAAAGTGATGCTGAAAATTCTCCAGGCTAGCTTTCAGCTGAAACTCCAGTACTTTGGCCACCTCATGTGAAGAGTTGACTCATTGGAAAAGATCCTGGTGCTGGGAGGGATTGGGGACAGGAGGAGAAGGGGATGTCAGAGGATGAGTTGGCTGGATGGCATCACCGACTTGATGGACATGAGTTTGAGTGAACTCCGGGAGTTGGTGATGGACAGGGAGGCCTGGCGTGCTGCAATTCATGGGGTCACAAAGAGTCAGACATGACTGAGTGACTGAAGTGAACTGAGCCTTCAACAGTACATGAACCGAGAACTTCCTGATGTTCAAGCTGGATTTAGAAAAGGCAGAGGAACCAGAGATCAAATTGCCATCTGTTGGATCATACAAAAAGCAAAAAAATTCCCGAAAAACATCTGCTTCATTGACTATGCTAAAGCCTTGACTGCATGGATCACAACAAACTGTGGAAAATTGTTACCAGCCACCTTACCTGCCTTCTGAGAAATCTGTATGCAGCTCAAGAAGCAACAGTTAGAACCAGACATGGAACTGGACTGGTTCCAAATGGACTGGTTCCAAATTGGGAAAGGAGTACATCAAGGCTGTATATTGTCAGCTTGCTTATTTAAGTTATCTGCAGAGTACATCATGTGAAATGCCAGACTGGATGAAGCACAAGCTGGAATCAAGATTGCAGGGAGAAATATCAATAACCTCAGATATGCAGATGACACCCCCTCTTATGTCAGAAAGCAAAGAGGAGCTAAAGAGGCTCTTAATGAAAGTGAATGAAGAGAGTGAAAAAGCTGGCTTAAAACTCAACATTCAAAAAATGAATATCATGGCATCCAGTCCCATCACTTTATGGCAAATAGATGGAGAAACAATGGAAACAGTGACGGACTTTCTTTTCTTGGACTGCAAAATCACTGCAGATGGTGATTACAGCCATGAAATTTAAAGATGCTTCCCCCTTAGAAGAAAAGCTATGACCAACCTAGACAGCATATTAAAAAGCAGAGACATTACTTTGCCAACAAATGTCCATACAGTCAAAGCTATGGTTTTTCCAGTAGTCATGTATGGATGTAAGAGTTGGACCATAAAGAAAGCTGAGCACAGAAGAATTGATGCTTTTGAACTGTGGTGTTGGAGAAGACTCTTGAGAGTCCCTTGAACTGCAAGGAGATCCAACCAGTCCGTCCTAAAGGAAATCAGTCCTGAATATTCATTGGAAGGACTGATGCTGAAGCTGAAGCTCCAATACTTGTGCCACCTGATGGAAGAACTGACTCTTTAGAAAAGACCCTGATGCTGGGAAAGATTGAAGGTGGGAGGAGAAGGGGTCAACAGAGGATGAGACGGCTGGATGGCATCACCAACTCAATGGCCATGAGTTTGAGTAAGCTCTGGAAGTTGGTGATGGACAGGGAAGCCTGATGTGCGGCAGTCCATGGGGTCACAAAGAGTCAGACATGACTGAGAGACTGAGCTAAACTGAACTTTCTGTGTCTACTTATCCTGGTGGGATTGACTGGGATCACATTATATCTAAAGACTGATTTGGGGAAAAATTCTGAAGTTTAAAAATACTGAGTCTCCCAATCCATGAATATGGTCTATTTCTCTACTTTTTAAGTCTTCTTTTTTTGTCAGTTATGTTTTTTTTAGTTTTCAACGTAATGATCTTGCATCTATTTTCTTAGATTTATCCCTAAGTATCGTGTATTCTTTGATGCTATAGTAAATGATAAGGTTTTAAAGTTTTTCATTGTTTGAGGATTTCCGTAGTGATCCAATGGCAAAGAATCCGTCTGCCAATGCAAGGAACACAGGTTTTTTCCTTGTTCCAGGAAGATTCCACATCCTGCGGGCAACTAAGCCAGCAAGCCACAACTGCTGAGCTCTAGAGCTTGTGCTCTGCAACGAGAGAAGACACTGCAGTGAGAAGCCTGAGTACCACAGCTAGGGAGTGGCCCCACTGACCTCAGCTGGAGAAAGCCTGCACGCAGCAACAAAGACCCAACACAGCCAAAATTAAATAAATTTTAAAAATTTAGAATTTTTCATTGTTTGAATACAGAAACCCAGCTGAATTCACAGATCAATGTGGCATCCTGCTGGAGAGTGTGGATTCAGGGTCTGCAGCGTCAGCACTACTCCACAGAGCAGCAGGACGGGGAAAAGGATTCCAGAGGTGGCAGCCAAGGCCCAGCCCCCTGGGACCCTTGTCCCTGACGGGAGGAAGCATTTTCCCTCAATCACCCTGTTGCCCTGGAGCCAGTCTGTTCCCAGGGTTCGTCTCTTCTGGAGTCTTCTCCCCGCCCACCTCACCCACACCCCACCCCGCCTCCTGAGAGTGAGATTCCACTTGGGGAACTGGAACCTCGCCTGAGAGTTTCTCTAATTACTGCATCTTGGGCCCAAGAGAAGCTTCAACTTAAGTATTGTTTAGGCGTCTCCTGAGGTGCTGAGCCTCAGCGGGCCATGTCCAGAGCCTGGGGTACAGGGGTGCAGTGGCCAGAACTCTCAGGCCAGCTGTGGGAAGCTGAGCACCAGAACAGGCAACTAACACTTCAGCAGCTCAACAGAAAGGTTTACTGCTGTTTCTGCCACAATTGAGAGCAAGTTGATCCACAAGACCCTTCCATCGCTGGCTCTATTCCCACTAAAGCCTTGAAGTCAGTCCCTGGAGCCCTCTGCACCCAGGAAGATGAAAGGGAAGAGGAGTGTGGAGGGTCGCTTGAGGTGGCTCACGGGCCAGGCTGGGAAGCGGCACCCACCACGCCCTCTCGCAATCGCCCAGCCACTCGGCCCCCCTGCCAGGAAGGAGGGGCGTGCAGCTGTGTGTGCAGAGTGGGGTGAACATGCGATGTGCCTGGGTTCAAGTCCCAGACTTGCTGCAGGTCCCTTGTGGAGCCCAGCACAAGCTGCCTCTCTGGGTTGGGGTCCCTGTCCACAAGGGAAGTGCTCTGCTTCTCCCTGACCTCCCCTTCAACCCTCTGGGGGGCCAGACACTCTGAGGCCCTCGTGGTCCTCGGGGCAGCAGGGAGGCCACAGCTCGTGTCAGGATGCAGAGCTCCAGGCCCCTCTGTGTGGTTTCCGGGGGCCACAGAGAGCCACCCACACGCCTGCCTTGTGAACACGCCCGCCTGACCCAGCTGCAGGAGCTCAGAAAGCCCACTGCCTGTCAGAAGGTAGCCGTGCCACCCTGCCTGCCCCAGCCATTCCCCAGCCCATAAGCCTTTCCACACACTTCATCTCGGCCTCGTTTTCACACAGATTGTTGTGCAAGATATCAGTGACCACCTCAGGGCTGTGCTGTGGTAGGGTAGAATTCTAGACAGAACATTGGCAGAAATGGGAAACAAAGAAAGAAAATGCCACTCTGAAACTAAAAAGCCGAGTCCACGTGGCAAAAGATGAAAAACTTTTAAAAAAGAAAAAACACTATAAGCAATCACTTCTCTCGTCTGTTCTTCATTAAATTAACCAAATCTGTTGGCGCTTGATTGTTTTGTGAACAAAAATACCGCATCAGTGTCCACGTAGAAACAGCCTCACTTTGACTCTTGCCAACCTCACTCAGTGTTAACTTTTGAAAGAAAGTACTTATTAACTTTCCACTGACTCTAAGGAGGTCAAACCTGAGACTTCCTTTTACTGACGGAGAGTCTCCAGTTCAGCCTTTACTAGAAGGCGCTCCCTGCGGGGTTTCTGCAGCTGGCGTCCTGTGACTCACGCTGTCCCTCCGCCCTGTCCCCCGAAGAGAGAACCTCACATCTGGGCCACGGAACGTCTTTCCCTCCCTCACCGCTTAGTCATCCCCCAAGTCGTTTGGCAGTTGTCTGGGGCCCCCTCGAAATGTTTCCATTTATGGTGAGATTTGGTCTCCTAGTTTGGACACAGATGGGAAAGCTTATGTGAACAGACAGCATCGCTGAGCTTCAAGGCGAGAGCTGGGGGGCTGGTGGCAGATGGAGCACCATAGGGAGTGGGGACAGACCAGGCCTGGCCTGGGGGTGGCCAGGGAAAGGACCTGCACCCACCTGCAGAAGACACATGGCAGACTCTGTCACACAGAGCACGCCTGCAGGGTCAGCAGAGCTGCCATGGGGCCTGGAGCCGTGGGTGCATCGCCTGGGGGGTTCTGGGCTCACTGTGTCCTGTGATCCCAGGAGACCATCAGTCTCACCAGGGCAGGAACGACCATGCCCAGTTGGGGGAAGGGCAGAGGATGAAGGGTTGGGGGGCCCCAGGCTACCCACTGCCTCAGCCCCGAGCACACGCTTGAATGGGGCTGGGGTCTCATGATGGTTCTAGACATCTGGAGACCAGGGGAATGGACTGCCTACCCTGGAAACCAGCCTCCAAGCCCTGGCGCATTCTTCATGCCCAGAAACCTGCTCCCACCTCTTCTCTCCAAGGCCCCCAGGCCCTCTGTGCCACCCAGCCCTGGCCCCCATCACTCTTCTTCAAGACTGTGAGGGCATGCGGGGTCGGGGTGGCCAGGAGGGGACCCCAACCATAGACAAGTCTTTGCTAAGCTAAAGCGCAGCCAGGTTTCAAAGTAATAGTTTCTCCCTTTACATTACATTAAAGATTAAAGAGGAAAGTGCTCAGTCTTTGTGTCTTAGTCTTGTCACTGTGACCAGCCTGCCATGAGCCAGGCCGTCCTCCCCATCAGGCCAGGTCCTCAGGGGAGGGAAGGACAGCTGAATTGTCTGTCCACAAGCTTTACCCCATGCCTCCCTGCAAGACACTGACTCTTGTGCACAGAGCCACTGCCCCTTCCTAGAAAGAACACAGCTTTCCCATTTTTGGCTGAGCTTTCCTCGCTCACCAGTGAGAGGTCTGACCCGTCAGCACAGCCTGGATAGTTGTCTGTGTGCCCAGAACATATCCGGATGAAAGCAGGTAGGGCTCATTTCTGCAGGCATCCCATGACCCCAAAGGCAGGTGACGTGGCCCTGCCACTCACACCTGCAGCTACAAAGTCCCCATGGGGGTCTGCTCATCTTCACTGTCAGAACACAGTGCCTGCCTCTCCCACAGAGAATGGAGACACGGCGAAAGTTCTCTTCAGCTCAGTCGAGAGAACCAGGGAGAGGGTAGGGCTGGTTCAGCTGGGCCTTGGAAGAGCAGGGATGGTCCATCTCTCAGGACAGGCTCTCTGAAATGAGCTGAGTTACATCCTAGAAATCAAATCATAACCTTTAGAGTTATTACAGTGGAAATCCTGACAGTCAAGTTTTTAAAATCTTTTTAGAAATTCAAGTGCCCAGCTTAAGCTTTGATTGCAGAGGCAAAGCATCCACTTGGAAGCCTGCTGTCTTGAATAAAAGCATTGCAAGCCAAGGATGAGATATATAAAGCCAGGTCGCCTCCCCCCACCATCCTGCCACCACCACCGACTAAGGCTCCTTTGTCTTAGAGGCCTTGCTTGTTTTCAATAACTAACTGATCATTTGGGCCTCTTGGTTTTTCTCTTTCTGCTCTTCAAATTCCCATTCTTATGTTTTAAATTCACCTATTGGCTCACTATTGTGAGCCCAAGGAGACCTCGACCCCACCCTTGACTCCAGTGAAAGCAGAACCCATTCCCACACATGCTGTCTCTACTCACAGCCTTGCTACATAGTCCCAGGTGGACTGTCATTTTCAGGTCCTGAATGTAATAAGCCTTTACTTTTCCCAAGGTTCCTGATACTTATTGCTGAAGGACTTCTTGCAATTATAATAAAAAACACAAGGACAGCTCCGGCCACAACATGGTTTACTGATACAGTGTGCGTGCGTGCTCAGTCACTTCAGCCGTGTCCGACTCTTTGAGATCCCATGGACTACAGGCCGCCAAGCTCCTCTGTCCATGGGATTCTCCAGGCAAGAATACTGAAATGGGTGCCACATTCTCCTCCAGGAGATCTTCCCAGGGATCAAACCAGAGTCTCCTGTGTCTAATGCATTGAAAACAGATTGTTTACCCACTGACTGATACAGTGAAGCAGGCACAAAACAGTTGTCCTTGTGTGGAAGCAAAGTCAAAATGGAGTCAGTGTTGCTCTACATGAGCTAGGAGCCACTGTGGAAGTGCAGCTCATGCACGTCTCAGCCTAAATGAAATCTGACCTTCTGACCACCTGCCGTCCCAACAAAGGCATTCTGACAGAAACTCACGTGCTCACTGTTCCCTTACCTAGAAATACCTTATGATTCCTTCAGGACAAATGATTCCTGACTTACGTCAGTCACAGTTCTCACTGGGTAATTTTAATGACCTCGTGGCTTTGTGCCTTATAAACCCCTGACTCTGGCTTTTCCCCAAAACACCTTTTTTGGTTTTACCTAAATCTGGGCCAATCCCAAAGAAAGGCAATGCCAAAGAATGCTCAAACTACTGCACAATTGCACTCATCTCACACGCTAGGAAAGTAATGCTCAAAATTCTCCAAGCTAGGCTTCAGCAATATGTGAACCGTGAACTTCCAGATGTTTAAGCTGGTTTTAGAAAAAACAGAGGAACCAGAGATCAAATTGCCAACATCCGCTGGATCATCAAAAAAGCAAGAGAGTTCCATAAAAACATCTATTTCTGCTTTATTGACTATGGCAAAGCCTTTGACTGCATGGATCACAATAAGCTATGGAAAATTCTGAAAGAGATGGGAATACCAGACCACCTGACCTGCCTCTTGAGAAACCTATATGCAGGTCAGGAAGCAACAGTTAGAATTGGACGTGGAACAACAGACTGGTTCCAAAGAGGAAAAGGAGTACATCAAGGCTGTATATTTTCACTCTGCTTATTTAACTTATATGCAGAGTACATCATGAGAAACACTGGGCTGGAAGAAGCACAAGCTGGAATCAATATCAATAACCTCAGATATGCAGATAACACCACGTTTATAGCAGAAAGTACAGAGGAACTAAAAAGTCTTTTGATGAAAGTGAAAGAGGAGAGTGAAAAAGTTGGCTTAAAGCTCAACATTCAGAAAACGAAGATCATGGCATCTGATCCCATCACTTCATGGGAAATAGATGGGGAAACAGTGGAAACAATGTCAGACTTTATTTGGGGGGACTCCAAAATCACTGCAGATGGTGACTACAGCCATGAAATTAAAAGACACTTACTCCTTGGAAGGAAAGTTATGACCAACCTAGATAGCATATTGAAAAGCAGAGACATTACTTTCCCAACAAAGGTCCATCTAGACAAGGCTATGGTTTTTCCAGTGGTCATGTATGGATGTGAAAGTTGGACTATGAAGAAAGCTGAGCACCAAAGAATTGATGCTTTTGAACTGTGATGTTGGAGAAGACTCTTGAGAGTCCTTTGGACTGCAAGGAAATCCAACCAGTCCATTCTAAAGGAGATCAGCCCTGGGTGTTGATCGGAAGCACTGATGTTGAAGCTGAAACTCCAGTACTTTGGCATGTGAAGAGTTGACTCATTGGATAAGACCCTGATGCTGGGAGGGATTGGGAGCAGGAGGAGAAGGGGATGCAGAGGATGAGGTGGCTGGATGGTATCACCGACTCGAGGGACATGAGTTTGAGTGAACTCCAGGAGTTGGTGATGGACAGGGAGGCCTGGCGTGCTGCAATTCATGGAGTTGTAAAGAGTTGGACACAACTGAGCAACTGCACTGAACTGGGCTTCCCAGGTGGCACTAGTGGTAAAGAACCTGCATGCCAGTGCAGGAGACACAGGAGAGTCGGGTTGGATCTCTGGGTCGGGAAGATCCCCTGGAGAAAGAAATGGGAGCCCACTCCACTACTCCTGCCTGGAGAATCCCATGGACAGAACCTGGCAGGTTACAGTCCATAGGATCAGAAAGAGTCAAGCGACTGAGCGTGCACATGTGTCTCCAGAATTGCAATTCTTAGGAGCCCCAAATAAAGCTCTTTGTTCTTTGCAACTTAGATATCAATTATTGTTCAACACTTTCCACCAAATACAGATTATTTGCACCTTTCTAGGAAAAAACCCATGAGCCAATGTGAAACATCACAGAACCTTTAGTGAATTGTGATGTCAAGTACACATGCCCAAGGACACAGACTTTAACCATGGGGTGAGCTGGCTAGACAATACACCAGGATGGCACCAAGAAGACACAGCACTCATCTTCTTGCTTTATTTCCAAGTTTTAAGTAACCAGAGGCTACAAGTAAGAATGTTAAACCATCAACACTTGCCTGACCCTCCCCCACATCCTTCAGAGTACTTATGTAGCTCTCATTTCTGTTCTTTTTCTCATATGTGGCCATTTCAAACATATCGGAATATTGTTGTTATTCATAGTATTTGCTTTGCAGAGTTGTATATACTATATTTTAAATTTTGAAATATTAACCTAATCTTTCATATTTCTAAAGGGAGTACATGATGGCAATCAATTAAAAGTCAAGTTCACACCCTGACCCTAGCCCTCAGAGCGCTCTGGGAAACACACCAGGGCACAAATGGGCAGACAGAAAGCCAGAGCACCTCATGCGGGGGTTCTCTGAAGGTCAAAGGAGCCATGTGGGTGAGGCTTTTGTAAAAAGTCTTACCTAGAAATTCATTTTTAGATGATCCCAAGGGAGAGGAAACACCTAACTTTCCCTGACAAGGCAGCCACATGGCTTGAAAGAGCCCTTCCCTTCAATCCCTGGACTCACTGCTCACTGGGCAAGTCGCTCCCCACCCACCCAGGCTCCTTTTCCCACTTGTCACAGGCCTTGCAGTTCTAGGAAGACATGGAGAAAGTTATTTTATTTTGGAGGAGAAAGACAACCAGGTAATGCCATGCGGGACCCGCCTTTTCCGTTCCCATTCCCTTTTCCACCCTCCAAACTGTCGTTAAGCTCAGAGTTTCCAACCACTGCTTCACTTAGCCTTGTTTCTTCAGTAAGGAGGTGCCCATAGTGAAAAAGAATTACCATGAGAATCCACTCAGCCAAAACTCACAGTAGAAAATGGGTCACAGGGTGACCACAGTGAGTCATTCTGGATGGGTTACAGAACACACATATCCGCCCCCGGCTGCCTGGGTCCGCTGGGAATTTCCAGTGGAAAGTCTTCGCTTCTGACCCAAGGATGGGATGACCTGTCCCAGTGGGAACACTTACAGATACCAGTGTGACTCTATTCAATTTAGAATAAATGCATATTGGGCTTTCCTGGACCTACATTTGCCGAATCCTGTGCATTATCTCAAAGGGGGAAGACACACACATTTGGAAAGAGCAGGAAGAGGTTTCACGTAGGAATCGTTTTTAGGTCCCAAAAGGTGGTTGAGATTCAGATAAATGGAGATCATGGGAAAGACATTTTAAACATTGGGAAGAACATGAGGCCCGCCTGCTCCCTCCCTGCTGCTGACCCCCTCCCTGGAGGCTAGAGAGTGTCTGCTTTGATGGAGCAAGTCACCAGCTCTCAGGTCCAGGCTGCTCTTGGGCAAACAGCATCCCTTCATAGTCTCCCTTTTATGTCAACGTCACCCTCCCTCCTGACTCTCTAATTCTGTCCTGGTTCCCAGAAGCCCCAGGCTCAGTCTCAGAACTGTGCCTGACTCTCCCTCTTCCTTAAACCAGCCATGGAGATGTCAATGGAGATCTTGCCTCCATGAGTACCTCTCACCTTCACCTTGCCTTCCCTTTCCCATCCCTCTTTATGTCCTCTATATGATCCCAATTTTGCTTCCTGTAAGACATTTTTTTTCAAACCAGACAAGAATTTCCCTCTCAGCTGTAAAGATCTCCTGTCTGTATATGGACTCTGGTTCTGACTTTCCAGAAAGGTACATTGTCTGAGATCTGAGTTTCAAATGTGGAGCACTGGAGAAGGAAATGGCAACCCACTCCAATGTTCTTGCCTGGAGAATCCCAGGGATGGGGGGGAGCCTGGTGGGCTGCCATCTATGGGGTCGCACAGAGTCGGACACGACTGAAGTGACTTAGCAGCAGCAGCAGCAGCAGCAGGGGTTAAATTAGATCACTCCACAAGCAACTGAAAAATGCAAGTGGGCTCTGGTCAATTAGCATGGTCCTTTAGACTTCCCTGGTAGCTCAGATAGTAAAGCATCTGTCTACAATGCAGGTTCGATCCCTGGGTGGGGAAGATCCCCTGGAGAAGGAAATGGCAACCCATTCCATTATTCTTGCCTGGAAAACCCCATGGACCAAGAAGCCTGGTAGACCATGGGATCACAAAGAGTCGGATGTGACTGAGCGACTTCACTTTCACTTTAGACATGACTGCCCTCACACACATACACACACACACATACACACAAATACATACAAACACACACACACACACACAATTTAAGTAGCCAAATTGTAGCAAGTTCTAACAACGAGAGCTAGGGTGACATCCTATGTCTTGCCTTCCCTCAGTCCCCTCTTCACCCACTCATTTCAAGCACTGTTGACAAAAGAAGAAAATGAAAATTTGCAGAAAGGAGGAACCAAGCAGAGCCAACATTTTAAGGATATGAATCCCTCATTGGTTTGTTGGAACAACCAAGCACCCAGGAATCATCCTAAATCTTTGGATAAGGGGTTGAACTCTTCAAGGCTACACCCTAGACTCTGAAGATGCCACCATCAACCTTCTGCTGGTCCTTTTCCTGGTGTTTTGCTCAGGGCACTGTGAATTTAACATCCTTTCTCACTGTTTTTTAATTATGGACCTCAAAGCCTAAAACAGCCATCATTCGCAGTGGGTCCCAGGACCACCAAGAAGTGGGCCAGGTATCTGGCCTGAGATTAGGGTGCACAACTGAGGGGAGCAGCCCATCCCACCAACCACTCAGGGGGAGACAGACCCTAAATACACTCAGGAAGAGGCAGGACAGGCAGGCCTTCCACCTGGAAGGGAGCCCTGATAGACTCACCAAGGACACCAAAGAAGGAGGCGCCCACAGGAAGTCACAATGTCACTGGGCCCTGGTCAGGTGGGCTCCACCTGCAAGGGGATCACAGAGTCCCAGGAAGGCAATCCCAATCCTGCCTGAAGACACATGGACTTGAGCCCGGAAGCCGAAGGAAACTTTGTAGGTCCACAGCCTTGGATCCCACTCTGGTGATGGAAACTGCCGTGGCTGCTGAGAGTTCCAGCCCTGCCTGGGAGCTTATCCAGAATCAATTCTCGGTGAGATAGTTCCTCCTGCCCATCTCTGCTTCCCTCGCAGAGCAAATGAGGAGACAAGACACTAATACCCAGGACTTACAAAAGAAAGGGTGGCCTTTGTTGCATTACTGAGAGCAAGTGTCCATCACTGGGTTGAATGGATAAATGAATAGTATATCCACACAGTGGGATGTTCAGTTCAGTCTCTCAGTCATGTCCAACTCTTTGCGATCCCATGAATTGCAGCAAACCAGGCCTACCTGTCCATCACCAACTCCCAGAGTTCACTCAGACTCATGTCCATCGAGTCAGTGATGCCATCCAGCCATCTCATCTTCTGTCATCCCCTTCTCCTCCTGCCCCCAATCCCTCCCAGCATCAGAGTCTTTTCCAATGAGTCAACTCTTTGCATGAGGTGGCCAAAGTACTGGGGTTTCAGCTTCAGCAACATTCCCTCCAAAGAGATCCCAGGGCTGATCTCCTTCAGAATGGACTGGTTAGATCTCCTTGCAGTCCAAGGGACTCTCAAGAGCCTTCTCCAACACCACAGTTCAAAAGCATCAATTCTTTGGCACTCAGCTTTCTTCACAGTCCAACTTTCACATCCATACATGACCACTGGAAAAACCATAGCTTTGACTAGACGGACCTTTGTTGGCAAAGTAATGTCTCTGCTAGTGGGATGTTACTGGGTCATAAAAAGGAATAATGTATTGATAACTGATAGATGTGGATGAACCTTGAAAACAAGCTCAGTGGAAGAATCCAGATGCTGAAACTCCCGTACTGTAGGATTCAATGTGTATGACTTGTCCAGCAGAACAAAGTGTAGAGATGGGAAGCAAGGGCCTGGGGGGAGGGAGAGATGAGGAAAGGAGCACTGCTTAACAGGGTGCAAGGCTTCCTTTCAGGGTAATGAGCATATTCTGGAGCCAGGTAGAACTGTTGGCTCTTAAACACTATATCAAGTGCCACTGTATATTGTCACCCTGCTTATTTAACTTATATGCAGAGTACATCATGAGAAACACTGGGCTGGAAGAAGCACAAGCTGGAATCAAGATTGCCGCGAGAAATATCAATAACCTCAGATGTGCAGATGACACCACCCTTATGGCAGAAAGTGAAGAGGAACCAAAAAGCCTCTTGATGAAAGTGAAAGAGGAGAGTGAAAAAGTTGGCTTAAAGCTCAACATTCAGAAAACAAAGATCATGGCATCTGGCCCCATCACTTCATGGGAAATAGATGGGGAAACAGTGGAAACAGTGTCAGACTTTATTTTTTGGGCTCCAAAATCACTGCAGATGGTGACTACAGCCATGAAATTAAAAGATGCTTACTCCTTGGAAGAAAAGTTATGACCAACATAGATAGCCTATTGAAAAGCAGAGACATTACTTTGCCAACAAAGGTCCATCTAGTCAAGGCTATGGTTTTTCCAGTGGCCATGTATGGATGTGAGAGTTGGACTGTGAAGAAAGCTGAGTGCTGAAGAATTGATGCTTTTGAACTGTGGTGTTGGAGAAGGCTCTTGAGAGTCCCTTGGACTGCAAGGAGATCCAACTGGTCCATTCTGAAGGAGATCAGCTCTGGGATTTCTTTGGAGTGAATGATGCTGAAGCTGAAACCCCAGTACTTTGGCCACCTCATGCGAAGAGTTGACTCATTGGAAAAGACTCTGATGCTGGGAGGGATTAGGGGCAGGAGGAGAAGGGGACGACAGAGGATGAGATGGCTGGATGGCATCACTGACTCGATGGACGTGAGTCTGAGTGAACTCTGGGAGTTGGTGATGGACAGGGAGGCCTGGCGTGCTGCGATTCATGGGGTCGAAAAGAGTTGGACACAACTGAGTGACTGAACTGAACTGTCCCACCCACGGCACACCACAGGAAGGGCGGTGGCAGCACCTGGCACCACGTCTACTCTGGAAAGACCTGACTTGCAGAGGGGCTGCGTCAGGTCCCGTGGGGTGACTTGCAGCTCCGCTGGCCTGTCTCCTTTGGCACTCTGCCTTTTCTTTAAGTTCATAGCTTCCTCCTTTCTGATCTCCTGACTCCTACTGTCTAATTGCTAATAACAATCTTTCACCTCCTATTTATAACCACTTAATAATGCAACCAGTGTCTCTCTCTGGCTGGGTGGTTCTCTTTAATCCACTGAGAAGTCGAGTGCTCATAGTCAGAGCAGTGTGTCTCTCCTGACACATGTGGTGGCGCCGCTCCTGGCACTGAGGCAGAGGGGCAGCCGTGTCCGCGTGGAAAAGCCACCCTGCCCTCCCACTTCCCGTGTATGAGTGTGCCGGGTGGGGTTGGGCGGGGGCGGCCGCGGCAGGACAGGGCGCACTGTTATAGGAGCCTGGGCTGCCTGGTTCTCCTTGCTCCATGCACACAGACTTTTTTGAAGTCAATTTGGGTTTTAGTGGAAACTTTATTTTCGTATTTTTCCCTCTTGTTTCTCTGGTAACATCAAAAACAAATAACTCACAGCTGTGTCACCTGGCTCCCAGCTACATTTTTCCAG
Organism: Oryx dammah; assembly: GCF_014754425.2. Lineage (NCBI taxonomy): Eukaryota > Metazoa > Chordata > Mammalia > Artiodactyla > Bovidae > Oryx > Oryx dammah. Next base: position 11,522,383 of record NW_024070186.1, on the reverse strand, counting down.
CAGACACCTAGGGCTGGAAACTCAGCAAGACTTGGACTCCAGAAATCCAGACGAACTCTCACTTAACTCCTTCTCCTCCATTTCACTCCGCAGCAAAGAGCCAGCTGAATAAATGTCTTCTTCCAGGTCACCAGGGAGAAAGGGCTATGGCTACTCTTTCTACTGCCTTGGAGCAGCCTTCTCCCCAGACCGGGGCAGGCTGGGGTGGGGTGAGGGGCAGAAACTGGGGTGAGTGGGGAACTCTGCTCCTGGATCTTCCAACCCTGCTCATGATATAAAAACAAAAAAGCTCCCAGCACTTGCCTTTTCTCCTTCTATCAACCAGAGCTTTTGACAGTGAAATAGGCTTTCTATGGGCTTCCCTGGTGGCTCAGATGGTTAAGAATCTGCCTGCAATGCAGGAGACTCGGGTTCTATCCCTGGGTAGGGAAGATCCCTGGAGAAGGAAATGGCAATCCACTCATTCTTGCCAGGAGAATTCCATGGACAGAGGAGCCTGGTGAACTACAGTCCATGGGCTCGCAAAGAGTTGGACACGACTGAAGTGACTGAGCATGCACACAGATAGGCTGTCTATGTCCTGAAACTGAGGATTCCTTTTCTCTAGAGATCATAGAATTTGCTTGCTAGAAAACTGTTGTCCCCTTATTCCAGCTATTTTACTATTTCATTGTAAAATTAAGCAGCTAAGGAGCAAAGAGAAGCCCACACAGTGAATAAGTGGCAAAGCCAGAAAGAGAAGTCCTCATTCCTATGCCCCTCCCACCGTCTGACTGGTCCCCACCAAGGAAGGCTGCTGCATAGAAAGCTTGAACGCCCCCAGGCTCTGGGAACCAGCTGCTTCACCAACTCGGTTTTTGCTGACTTGTTCTATTTTTGTTCTAAATAAGGAATTTCTACACATTTTTGAATCTCAAATGTGTACTCTGATAATACAGAAACTTTCCTAGCACATACTAGTATATCAACCAATTTCCCCTTCTTTTCATTAGTTCACCAAATGGCTGTTCAATGCCTGCTCAGAACAAAGCCCCATGGGAATTCCCTGGTGGTCTAGTGGTTAGGACTTGGTGCTTTCATTGCCATGGCCTGGGTTCAATCCCTGGGAGGGAAGCTCAGATCCTACAAGCCACTCATAGTATGGCCAAAAATAATAATAAGAGCAAGGCTTTGTGCAGTGAGAATGCAAGGGTGGAGGAGACCAGGCCTCCTCTCTCAAGAGTTCAAGGGGCTCCTGGCCCCCTGCAGGGCAGCTGACAGATTGGCTGATGCAGGCCGCACTGGCCCCAAGGGTGTGGAAATTTGCTCCCCCTCCACAGTAGTTTACAGGGTCAGAATATTTGTTGCTTGGACTTCTCAGCAACATAATTTAATACTTAACATTCAAGGGAAACAAGAGTCTTAAACTAGTTCTAAAAACTCCAAGTGTCTGGAAGTTCTTCATATGGGCACCCTTCCCAGTCCACTCTCACCAGGTCAACTTTGGCAGTCGCTCAGTCCAGGCCTATGCAGGGTTGGATAAAGCAGGAGACTCTCAATTTATCTTATTCTTATTTGATAAACGTGATATTATTGAGCACCTACCATACATTCAATGAAAATGTATACAAAGATCAATGCAATGTAATTTTATGGCACTTTACTGCTGACAGCAAAGTTTGGGGAAATTTTTCAAGCAAAATAGTCATTCAAAAAACAACATCTAACTCTCCCAACTGAAGCCCTTTAAAAATATTTGTGCTAGAAATTCCCCAGCCCCACTTAAAAATATGTTGAGGCTAAAAGCCAAGGGAGAGACTGACTACCAAACAGAAGCCTCACAGCCTTTGTGCAAATGATAAGCCAGTGGGGACTCACTGAGGCCATCTGAGGCTTCCCTCCCATAAGGGACAACCTCCTCACTCCCACCCCTACTCCCTGACCACCCCTGCTCAGGACCCAGGGCCAAGGAGGGCAGACTTGTGACAGGTTTCTGCTGAGAGATGGTATGTTTGGGTCAGGTCAGCTTCTGGGAGACTTCAGAACCATCCCTGCACTATTGCCCTCAGTGGCCCTGAGACTCCATGCCCTCCTAGAACCGTCTGCATCTCCTGCAGCCATGGCCCTTCTCACTGGATGCTGGCTCTTAAACTGCACATGGAAACACAGGGTAAACCCTTCTCCTCTCATCTGGCTATGGAGGGACGCTGACAGAAATATATTTCAGTCTCAGACAGGGCCCATCTGAATTCTAACATGACTGTAAGCAATCAACCACTTAGACATTTCCTGCAAAAACAGTGAGCAAAGAAAATTGCTGGACTTAATAAAAACGCTACCATTTGAGAAAAAGAAGAGGTGCTTGTTAGTGTCCTTCAGGAAGGAGATGCTAAGGAGATATGCAGAAGAATCTGGGAGAACATCTGTGAAAGATGGAGGGGCCGGGGCTGGCCAGGGCGGTGGGGGTGGAGGCGGGGTGTGTGGGCAGGTGGACTGGGGCTGCCAAGCAGGCGTGAAAGGCTCAGGCCTAGCCAAGGGTTCTGCAGCCCAGCTCTCCCCTTCATGGAGTCTGTGCATCACAGGAACCACTTGTTCCCACAAGCCAAGTGGTTGGACTGGAGCACTCCAGGGCACTATGGGGTCTGAGAATGCACCAGGGGGCTGTCTGTCAGCCTTGCACCCCCATTGCACCCTCCCTGGCCACCTGCCCTGCCCTGCCCTGGCCCAGGCAGCAGCTCCTCTGTGCTTCCCATGGGCCTCGCTTCCAGGGGACACTTAGAGGAGGGGGTCAGCGGGGCAAACCATAGCCCCACCACTGCAGCAGGCCTCAGGGCCATGACAAATCCTCATCCTCTCCCTCCTCCTCCACCATTCTGAGTACCCTCACACTGGGCAGCCTTCGCCTCGCAGGTCCCCATGGCACTCCCAAGGTTGTGACTCAAACCTTCCATCTGGATGAGTCTGAGCCCTTGTCCATGGATCCATTCATAGCTAGGACGGGGAAAGGAGTTGCCCAGAGGCACCCCAGCAAATCACAGGTGTCCTTCTCAGCCTCCATGTGGGAAAGTGGTCCTGCCTTCTGGTGAAGAGGGCCAGTTACCCTGGCAAGCTGGCGGCTCCTCATCTCGTCTCCTGGGCCCTGGACGTAAGGTGCCCAGTGTGCCCCATTGGCCCAATGGGACACTTTGGGGACTAGACCTTCCTCCTTGTAGGGTCCAGAGTTGAGTTTCAGGGACAGGAAGCCACAGACTCTCCATTGGGCCAATGAGAGGGATGGTTGGGGACTACTTCCACTTACAACCTTCAGCTCCTGAGGCCATATATCCTTCCTGTTGGGCACATGGAGCATTGCCGATTTAGCCGACACTGCATCCTGAATGCGGGCACTCATCACGTCCTCACTGATGCTTCAGCTTGCCCTTCGAGAGCTGTTCCAGCCTGCAGGGAGGCCACCTGACTAGTGCACAACCTGACTAGTGGGTCCCATGGCCTGAGTGTGGGCTGAGGCCCTGTGAGCAGGGTGAACTGTACCTGAAATATCTCTTCATCAGGTTCTTCCAGGATGGATGTAACCCAGTGTGATTGACTTGCCACCAAGTATTCAATTAATCTCTTTGAGGAATAATGGGGCAGTTCTGTTCTCTGTAGCTGGCAGTTCAGACATTCAAAGTTAGATGAATCTTCCTGGGAAGTGAGTGTCCAAAATGGACTCAGTTGGGTCCACTTAGGCAAAAATTGTGGCTGGAAGATAAAGGAAGTTCTCTAGCAGAAAGGGAAATTATACCAGATGGAAACTCAAATCTACAAAAAATAATGAGTTCTATGGGCAAATATAAAAGAATTTCTCTTATTTTAAAATTACTTGATAATTGACTTTTTAAAGCAAAAATATTAACAATGTACTTTGAGGTTTATAACATATGTATTTGTAAAACGTGTACCAGCAATAGACTGAAGGATAGGAGAGAGACATAGAAGTTCACGGTTGTAAGTTTATTATAATACCTCTGACTATTTATGCTTTATTGACTATGCCAAAGCCTTTGACTGTGTGGATCACAATAAACAGTGGAAAATTCTGAAAGAGATGGGAATACCAGACCACCTGACCTGCCTCTTGAGAAATCTGTATGCAGGTTAGGAAGCAACAGTTAGAACTGGACATGGAACAGACTGGTTCCAAATAGGAAAAGAGTACGTCAAGGCTGTATATTGTCACCCTGCTTATTTAACTTATATGCAGAGTACATCATGAGAAACGCTGGGCTGGAAGAAGCACAAGCTGGAATCAAGATTGCCAAAATATCAATAACCTCAGATATGCAGATGACACCACCATTATGGCAGAAAGTGAAGAGGAACTAAAAAGCCTCTTGATGAAAGTGAAAGAGGAGAGTGAAAATGTTGGCTTAAAGCTCAACATTCAGAAAACAAAGATCATGGCATCTGGTGCCATCACTTCATGGGAAATAGATGGGGAAACAGTGGAAACAGTGTCAGACTGTTTTCTTCTGGGCTCCAAAATCACTGCAGATAGTGACTGGAGCCATGAAATTAAAAGATGCTTACTCCTTGGAAGAAAAGTTATGACCAACCTAGATAGATGAAAGTGAAAGAGGAGAGTTAAAAAGTTGGCTTAAAGCTCAACATTCAGAAAACAAAGATCATGGCATCCGGTCCCATCACTTCATGGGAAATAGATGGGGAAACAGAGGAAACAGTGTCAGACTGTTTTTTTCTGGGCTCCAAAATCACTGCAGATAGTGACTGGAGCCATGAAATTAAAAGACGCTTACTCCTTGGAAGAAAAGTTATGACCAACCTAGATAGCATATTCAAAAGCAGAGACATTACTTTGCCGACTAAGGTCCGTCTAGTCAAGGCTATGGTTTTTCCAGTGGTCATGTATGGATGTGAGAGTTGGACTGTGAAGAAGGCTGAGCGCTGAAGAACTGATGCTTTTGAACTGTGGTTTTGGAGAAGACTCTTGAGAGTCCCTTAGACTGCAAGGAAATCCAACCAGTCCATTCTGAAGGAGATCAGCCCTGGGATTTCTTTGAAAAAAATGATGCTAAAGCTGAAACTCCAGTACTTTGGCCACCTCATGAGAAGAGCTGACTCATTGGAAAAGACTCTGATGCTGGGAGGGACTGGGGGCAGGAGGAGAAGGGGACGACCGAGGATGAGATGGCTGGATGGCATCACTGACTCAATGGACGTGAGTCTGAGTGAACTCCGGGAGTTGGTGATGGACAGGGAGGCCTGGCATGCTGCGATTCATGGGGTCGCAAAGAGTCGGACACGACTGAGCAATTGAACTGAACTGAACTGAACTGAACTGTGACACAAGATAATTGAAAAAAAATAAAAGATGCGTATTTTAAGCCATAACACAACCATAGGGAATAAAATGTATACCAGTAAACAAATAGAGGATGTAAAGTAGAATATTAATACTTGATCAAAAATAAGTCAAAGGGAAAAAGGAAGAAAGAAAAAAGGGACAAATAAAAAATATTTAGCAAATTGGTAGATTTAACCTCAAACATATTGAAAATTACATTAAATATAAATGGTCTAAACACTCCTACCTAAAGGCAGAGATATTGGAGTCCACAGAAATGAAAGCTACAATAATATTTAAAGAAACATATTTTAAATTCAAAGACGAAAAAGTAGATCAAATAGAAAGATAAAAAAAGATATCCCATGCAAATACTAATCATAAGAAATTTAAAAATGTAGCCTCAAGACAAGTAATATTATGAGGAATAAAGAAGTGTTACTTAATCATAAGGCTGTCAATTAATCAAGAAAACATAATCTGAAATAGATACTCATCTAATAGAAAAATCTTCAAAATACATAAATTTAAAACTTACAGAATTAAAAAGAGAAACAGACAAGCCCACAATTACGGTGAAAATTTCAACACTCCTCTTGATAATTGATAGAAAACATAGGGGGAAAAATAGACAATCGACTGGTTCATAAAATGAGTCTCAACAAATTTAAAAAGAGTAAAAATCATACAATATATTCTCTGACCAAAATGGAATAAATCTAGATGTCAGTAATAAAAACTATCTGGAAAATCCCCAAAAGTTCTGAAATTAAACAGTACTCTTCTAAATGGTACCTCAGCCAAAAAGATAACAAAAGAATATTAGAAAATATTTAGTAATGAGTGAAAATTTCAATCCAAAATATCAAAATAGGTGATAGAGATAAGTAATGTTTAGAAAAAAGTACACAGCTTTTTGTGTGCTTGTATTAGAAAGTGAAGAGGACCTAAAAAGCCTCTTGATGAAAGTGAAAGAGGAGAGTGAAAAAGTTGGCTTAAAGTTCAACATTCAGAAAATGAAGATCATGGCATCTGATCCCATCACTTCATGGGAAATAGATGGGGAAACAGTGGAAACAGTGGCAGACTTTATTTGGGGTGGGGGCTCCAAAATCACTGTAGATGGTGACTGCAGTCATGAAAGTAAAAGATGCTTACTCCTTGGAAGGAAAGTTATGACCAACCTAGAGAGCATATTCAAAAGCAGAGACATTACTTTCCCAACAAAGGTCCGTCTAGTCAAGGCTATGGTTTTTCCAGTAGTCATGTATGGATGTGAGAGTTGGACTGTGAAGAAAGCTGAGCGCCGAAGAATTGATGCTTTTGAACTGTGGTGTTGGAGAAGACTCTTGAGAGTCCCTTGGACTGCAAGGAGATCCAACTGGTCCATTCTGAAGGAGATCAGCCCTGGGTGTTCATTGGAAGGACTGATGCTGAAGCTGAAACTCCAATACTTTGGCCACCTCATGAAAAGTGTTGACTCATTGGAAAAGACCCTGACGCTGGGAGGGATTGAGGGCAGGAGAAGGGGATGACAGAGGATGAGATGGCTGGATGGCATCACTGACTCGATGGACATGAGTTTGAGTGAACTCCGGGAGCTGGTGATGGACAGGGAGGCCTGGCGTGCTGCGATTCATGGGGTCTGAAAGAGTCGGACATGACTGAGCGACTGAACTGAACTGAACTGAACTGATTAGAAAAGAAAAAAATCTAAAATCAAAGATCTAGATTTCCTTATGGAAAAGCTCAAAAAGAAAAAATTAAATAAAAAATAATTAGAAAGAAAAAAATTAAAAAGAAAAAGTTAGCTATCAGTGGAATTGAAAACATACCAGGGCTTCCCTTGTGGCTCAGTGGTGAAGAGCTCGCCTGCCAAGGCAGGAGACATGGGTTCAGTCCCTGGTCGGGGAAGATCCCACATGCCAAGTGGCAACTCAGCATGTGCACCACGACTATTGAGCCTGTGCTCTAGAGCCCTGGAACCACAACTATTGCTTGAGCACATGTGCCACAACTACTACAGTCTGCATACTCTAGAGAAACCACTGTAATGAGCAGCCCACACACCACAGCTAGAGAGCAGCCCCCTCTTGTCACAACTATAGAAAGCCTATGCACAGCAATGAAGACTCAGCACAGCCAAAAATGAATTTTTAAAGAAAATATACCAAAAATCAGAGGAAGATCCATGAAACCAAAGCTGGTTTAATGAAAACATCAAGAAAATAGATAAATGTTCAGATAAACTGGTCAAAAGGAAAAACACAAATTGACAATATCAGGAACAAAACAACAGTCCAGCAGTGCAGATCTGCAGATAGTAAAAGGATAAGGGACTGTTACAGAGATCTTTACTCCTTCCCAAACTGACAACTTAGGGAAATGGAAAAATTCATTGAAAATCACAGATTACCAAACTGAATCAAGGGGAAAAAGTAAAAAATCTACAGACCAGGATCCCTCATGAGGATAGATGAAAAAGTCCTTAACAAAATCAAACCCAGCAATATATTTTTTTAATGCATCATGATCAAATGGCGTATTTCCCATAAATGCTAGATTCATCTAACAATCAAAAATCAACCAATGCAGTTCACTATATTAGTAATAGAATAATTCTTTCAAGAATACTATGATTATTTCAATAGACAAAGGGAAACTCTCAGAAATCAAGAATACTAGGAAATTTCCTCTACCTAATAACAGATAACCGCAAAAATCTCACAGCTAATTTCAATATTGGAGAAGGAAATGGCAACCCACTCCAGTATTCTTGCCTGGAGAATCCCGCGGACAGAGGAGCCTGGTGGGCTATAGTCCATGGGGTCGCAAAGAGTTGGACACGACTGAGTGATTCACATAATTTCAATATAATGTGAAAGGTTGAATGCCCTCCTTTTAATTAATAAGGCGAGAGTGAACTCGCTATGTTAAGATCAGCCAAAGTAGACTCACCATCTTTGTTCAATGTTGTATTCAAAGGTCTAGCCTTGTCCTAAGCCTGATCTTTTTTCCAAGAAAATAAAATTCATCACTGTTTCCACTTTTTTCCCCATATATTTGCCATAAAGTGATGGTATGGAACACATGATCTTAGTGTTTTGAATGCTGAGTTTTAAGCCAGACTTTTCACTTTCCCCTTTTAGTTTATTTATTTATTTATTTATTTTTGGTTGTGCTGGGTCTTTGCTGCTGCTTGAGGTCTTCCCCTAGTTGCAGAAATCAGAGGCTACTCTCCGGTTGCAGTGCGAGGGTTTCTCATTATGGTGGTGTCTCTTGTTGCAGAGCACAGGCTCTAAGGCACATGATCTCAATAGCTATGGAGCATGGGCTTAGCTGCCCTGAGGCATGTGGAAGCTTCCTGGCCCAGGTCAAACCCGTGCTCTTTGCATTGGCAGATGGATTCTTAACCACTGGACCACCAGGGAAGTCCCAAGTGTGTTTTTAAAGAAATCAACAAGATTTCTCTAAAATTTATACGGAAATGCAGAGGACCTAGAATAATAAAAGCAATCATAAAAAAGAACTAAGTTCTTTACCCTAAGACTTTAGCCTACCTGATTTAAAAATTCATTGAAAAATTGCAATAATCAGGAAAGAATGGTATTGATATATTGCTCCATACATAGAAAAGACTATAAAGTCTAAAAATAGACCTACTCGTATATGGCCAAATAGTTTTTGACCAAAATGTCAGGATAATCCAATAAGGAAAGAATAATCTTTCAACAAATGGTGGTGGAATAACTTTTTATCATGATAGAAAAAAAAAGTATACCTTGAACCTTACCTCACACCATACACAAAAATTAACTCAAAAGTTTCACTGGCTGAAATATAAAGTTAAAACTATAAAATTTCTAAAAGAGAAAATAGAAAAAATATTTTTCAGCCTTGTGCTAAGCAACAATTTCTTAAACAAGACGCAAAAAGATGAACCATAAAATATAAAAAGTGTTAAATTGGACTTCATGAAAATAAAAATATTTTTTCTCTTCCCAAGGCTCCATTTAATATTTAAAAAGAAATTTTAAAAAAATGCCACAGCCTGGAAACAAGTATTGATATTTGTAGTGCATATATCTGATAAAAGAGGTGTATGACAAATATGTAAAGAACTTTTACAACTCAGTAATAAGGAAGCAAATATTTCAATTTAAAAATGAATGAAGGATTTGAATAGACACTTTTTCAAAAAAAAATGTACAAATGATCTATTAGCACATTAAAAGATGCTCAGTATCTATTGTCTGTCATCTCAGTTCAGCTCAGTTCAGTCCTATGTGATTTTTTGTGACCCCATGGACTGCAGCACATCAGGCTTCCCTATCCATCACCAACTCCCAGGGCTTACTCAAACTCATGTCCATTGAGTCGGTGATGCCATCCAACCATCTCATTCTTTGTCATCCCATTCTCCTCTCACCTTCAATCTTTCCCAGCATCAGGGTCTTTTCTAAAGAGTCAGTTCTTCAGGTGGCCCACGTATTGGAGCTTCAGCTTCAGCATCAGTCCTTCCAATGAATATTCAGAACTGATTTCCTTTAGGATGGACTGGTTGGATCTCCTTGCAGTTCAAAGGACTCTCAAGAGTCTTCTCCAACACCACAGTTTAAGAGCATCAGTTCTTTGGCATTCAGCTTTCTTTATGCTCCAACTCTCACATGCATACATGACTACTGGAAAAACCATAGCTTTGACTATAAGGACATTTGTTGGCAAAGTAATGTCTCTGCTTTTTAATATACTGTCTAGGTTGGTCATAGCTTTTCTTCCAAGAGGGAAGCATCTTTTAATTTCATGGCTGCAGTCAACACCTGCAGTGATTTTGCAGTCCAAGAAAAGAAAGTCTGTCACTGTTTCCATTGCTTCCCCATCTATTTGCCATGAAGTGATAGGACCAGATGCCATGATTGTTGTTTAACGCTGAGTTTTAAGCCAACTTTTCACTCTCCTCTTTCACTTTCATCAGGAGGCTCTGTAGTTCCTCTTCACTTTCTGCCATAAGGGTGGGGTTATCTGCATATCTGAGGTTATTGATATTTCTCCCTGCAATCTTGATTCCAGCTTGTGCTTCATCCAGCCTGACATTTCTCTTGATGTACTCTGCATATAAATTAAATAAGCAAGCTGACAATATACAGCCTTGACGTACTCCTTTCCCAGTTTGCAACCAGTCTGTTGGTCCATGTCCAGTTCTAACTGTTGCTTCTTGACATGTATACAGATTTCTCAGGAGGCAAGTAAGGTGGTCTGGTATTCCCATCTCTTGACGAATTTTCCAGTTTGTTGTGATCCATGCAGTGAAAGGCTTTAGCATAGTCAATGAAGCAAAAGTAGATGTTTTTCTGGAATTCTTTTCTTTTTCTATGATCCAGTGGATATTGGATTTGATCTCTGGTTCCTCTGCCTTTTCTAAATCCAGCATGAACATCTGGAAGTTCTCAGTTCACAAACTGTTGAAGCCTGCTGCTGCTGCTTCTAAGTCGCTTCAGTCATGTCCATCTCTGTGTGACCCCATAGATGGCAGCCCACCAGGCTCCCCCAGCCCTGGGATTCTCCAGGTAAGAACACTGGAATGGGTTGCTATTTCCTTCTCCAATGCATGAAAGTGAAAAGTGAAAGTGAAGTCGCTCAGTCATGTCTGATTCCTAGCAACCCCATGGACTGCAGCCTACCAGGCTCCTCAGCCCATGGGATTTGCCAGACAAGAGTACTGGAGTGGGTTGCCATTGCCTTCTCTGGTTGAAGCCTAGCTTGGAGAATTTTCAGTATGATTTTGCTAGTATGTGAGATGAGTGCTGTTGTGTGATATTTTGAACATTCTTTGGATTTGGCTTTCTTTGGGATTAGAATGAAAACTGACCTTTACCAGTCCTATGGTCACTGCTGAGTTTTACAAATTTTCTGGCATATTGAGTGCAGCACTTTCACAGCATAATCTTTTTAGGATTTGAAATAGCTCAGCTGGAATTCCACCACCTCCACTAGATTTCTTCATAGTGATATTTTTTAGGAAATGCAAATTAAGTCTCAATAAGATAGCACTTAAACTCACATACTAGAGCTACTAAAATTTGAAAGACTGCCAATGTTACATATTGGCAAAGATGTGAAATAACTAGTAGGAATACAAAATGGTGCAACTATTTTGGAAAATTACAGTTTTTTTTCAAGTGAAACATATGCTTACCTATGATCTGTTAATTGCACTCTTATATATGTACCCGAGAACAATGAAAATATATAGTGACACAAATATTTACATATGGTTTATATTTTTATATATTTTGTTTATAGTCATTTTATTTATAAATAGCTAAAAACCTGGACCCAAATGTCCACCAGCAGGAGATTGGATAGTCTGATTATGGCACATCCACACCGTGAATAGTGCGTGTGTGCAGCAACAGAAAGAAACTGACACGTAGGTACAACATGGGTGAGTCCCAGCAGGGTTATGCTGAGTGAAGGAGTACGATGTTATCCGTGTGAAACTCAGGAGAAAGGTAAACATAATCTACAGTGACAGAAATTTCAGTAATGTTTGTCGGAGGGTGGGGGATGAATTAAACACAGAAGGCGCAATGGAAGTGTTCTAAAGCTTGACTGCCGTGCTGTTTACCAAGGTATATACATTGGTCAAAACGCAACAAAGTTTACCCTTAAAATTGGTTCAATTGGGGGATACAAATTATATCTCAATAAATTTTGTTTGTCATAGACTTTTCCTTTTTTAAAAAAATTTCTTTCAGCCACACCACACTGCTTCACACTCACCACACCACACTCAGTTCCATGACTGAATTCCATTGAACCCAGGCCATGGCCGCGAAAGCCCAGAATCCTAGTCACTAGGCAACCAGGGAACTCCTTATTTATTCATTTACTTACTTAGTTACTGGAGTCATGGACTTTTCTTTTGCCACTTTCGTGTATTTATTGACAGAGATGGTGAAAAAAGGCTTCCCCCCTCCCCCCAGTTAATAGCTGCACACCACGTCCCGGGGGATGTGCTAATTTGCTCAAGCAATGAAACACCTGAAACAGCAGCTGCAGGTGAGGCCACCTCCTGGGAAGGTCCACGGACATGCTCCAGTGGCCAGCTGTCTTCTGCAGAAGCTGGCTGCGAGAGCTGCAGGAGGATGTGGGGGAATTGTCACCCCTGCATCTTTCAAGTCCCTGGGACTGGCTCTAATCTCTGCATTTCCCCAGAGATATGGCCTTGCTTTAGATTTACTATTTTCCACTGATGGCTTCTAGTTGGCCTTTGTCAACATAATAGCCCTCACTCTACAGGTCAGAAAACCAGTGTGGGAATGCTGCCAGCTGCTAAGTATGTCTGTTCCAATTATGCTTTCTAGAACTAGGGGAATAACCACAAGGGCACATTGACACCCCATGAGACAGACCTGAGCTAAAACCTATTGATCACCTGACCTCCTTAAGCCCATCCTCTGATTAGGGGGCCACAGTGATGTTTTCATCTCCTGAAATCAGTGTCAGTCAGTTCAGTTGCTCAGTCATGTCCAGCTCTTTGCGACCCCATGGACTGCAGCACACCAGGCTTCCCTGTCCATCACCAATTCCCAGAGCTTGCTCAAACTCATGACTCCACTGAGTCATGATGCTATCCAACCATTTCATCCTCTGTTTTTCCCTTCTCCTCCTGCCTTCAATCTTTCCCAGCATCAGGGTCTTTTCCAATGAGTCAGTTCTTTGCATCAGGTGGCCAAAATATTGAAATCAGTGTCAGTTCAGAGCTATTGTCCAGCAGCCCTCAAAATGTCTGATTATTTACTCTTCTCCAAAACACAGTTCAGTTCAGTCATTCAGTCGTGTCTGACTCTTTACAACCCCATGAATTGCAGCACGCCAGGCCTCCCTGTCCATCACCAACTCCCGGAGTTCACTCAAACTCATGTCCATCGAGTCAGTGATGCCATCCAGCCATCTCATTCTCTGTTATCCCCTTCTCCTCCTGCCCTCAATCCCTCCCAGCATCAGAGTCTTTTTCAATGAGTCAACTCTTCGCATGAGGTGGCCAAAGTACTGGAGTTTCAGCTTTAGCACCAGTCCTTCCAATGAACACCCAGGACTGATCTCCTTTAGAATGGACTGGTTGGATCTCCTTGCAGTCCAAGGGACTCTCAAGAGCCTTCTCCAACACCACAGTTCAAAAGCATCAATTCTTCGGTTCTCAGCTTTCTTCACATTACCCCTGATTAAAGGCTTCCCTGGTGGCTTAGATGGAAAGCATCTGCCTACAATGTGGGAGACCCGGGTTCGATCCCTGGGTCAAGAAGATTCCCTGGAGAAGGAAATGGCAACCCACTCCAGTACTTTTGCCTGGAAAATCCCATGGAGTGAGAAGCCTGGTAGGCTACAGTCCATGGGGTCGCAAAGAGTCAGACACGACTGAGACACTTCACTTTCACTTAAAGGCTGTATAGGTCCTTTTCAAGAAAGACTGGGAGAAAGATTAACAGTGTGTGTGCCAGGGTCCTTCTTTAAGGGGACTTGCTTTCCTCTTTATCCAAGGAGTTCTGGGTTTGTAAACTAGCTCAAATCTGGGAACTGACTGATGGGCCATGACTCTCTTCTTATGATCTGAGTTACACTTCTGTTCAATTGACCTAGAACTTTCCTGCTTATACAGGGCAAGTAAGAATTTAGTAGATTTTCTGTGTTTCTCTCCAGGGACATCACAATTAACAGGCTGGTGCTGTCAGTCTACGAGAGTCAGACCATTCTGCCATCTCTTTTGACCCTGCTGCTTGTTATGGCTACCATGCACTCCCCCTCCCCTTGCCTTTGGCAGCTGAGTGCTACCACTAGGCCCCTGACACCCCAGCACCCATATACTCCAATGCATTCAGGGTTTCCAGTGAAGTGGCTGTCATTCCTACTGTAAGGTCTGGGCTAGACAGAAGAACTATCATGGAGCCCCTGAAGGATGCCAGGCTCCCCTCTCAAGTTTATTGCTTACTGTAGTAGGGAAAGTGAGTCTTTTGGACCCTCCCAGGATGAATGTGTAGGTCTTAATGGCAAATCCACTATCACACTCCAGTTCCATGAAGCCTTTGAGTCATTTCCTCTACTTGAAACCAAGAGAACTCAGGCATTTCTCAATTGCAGACAGTGGACCATCTTTTGGTCCACGTTTCAGCCAACCAGCCAGCCACACAGCTCTCCCTCACCCCTGGGGCTGTAACATTCAATGCAGAATCTCTGCCTCATGGACCCAGATCCATAAATTTGATCTGATCCAATTTGATCCTCCTTCCATCATCATCTCAGTCCCTTAGGGTCCATTCTCACACCAGTTCTGGTATTTCTGCTTGTATGAATCAGAACACTCAGGTCCTTCTTTTGGAGTCCCACTTCCTCTTGGCTCACACTTTGCTCCTCACTTTTAGGGGCCTGTGGGGACTTGAGTCTAGTTATGGGTCTAGAAGCAAAGGAGAGCAATGGGTCCTGAGGAGAGTCAACTTTGCCTTGTGGAGTGACTGCCTCAGGAAAGCCACTAAGGTTTCCCCAGAAAATGCAGGGTCAACCCCTCAGATGAGATGGGAAGGCTAACCACCACCATGGATGAAGACTCCACGGAGGAGGCCATTTTTGCTGAGGCTGATAAAGAGGACTCATCATAATTTAGGGGCTTAACAGCCACAGCTTCATCAGGTCTTCCCACACATCCCCATTACACCCTGTAAGATCCATTTCCTTCACAGTCAATTCCCTCACATTAACAGTAGGTACCCTGTGACGCCAGGAGCAGACTTCAGCTTGGGCTGTAATTCAGGCAATCGCATGGATGCATTTGATTTTGAGCAATGTCATCCCTTATATCCTTCAGAGAAATTCTAGAAGCTCTATGATCAGCATGCACAGCTGGAGCTGGGAATTTGAACTCCTGAACTCATCTGTTTCTTTCATCACTTTGTCTGGTGATATTAGGAGTAACCAACCAATGTCTTTATATTCCTTAGTTTTCCAAATGTTTGAAAGGATCATATACAGGGTCACCCAGCTCTTTGCCTTTCCTAAATGGTTGACTGGGAGCATCCACTGCAGTACTCTATGTGTCTCTATAAACAGTTCACACTGTGGACTATCAGTGTTCTCTTGACTACTGAAAATAGTCTTTAATATCTTTAAATCAAATCAGATTAGACAGCTAATTCCAGAAACCCCAGAACTAACTCCCTTGGGACCTAGGATACAGTTATTAGTCTGGAAAATGCCCTTTTTCCCATTTCTGTCAATAAAGACCACCAGGAGCAGTTTGCTTTCATCTGGCAAGGCCAGCAATACACCCTCCCCGACCTGCCTCAGGCATATCATCTCTCCAGCCTTACATCATAACTTAGTTCACAGGCGTTTTGAGCATCTTTACCTTTCACAAGCTATCACATTGTTCCATCACCTTGATGTTACTAGACTGATTAGACTTAGTGAGCAAGAAGTAGCCACTACTCCATACTTACTGGTGAGACGTTTGTGTGTCAGAGGGTGAGAAATAAATCCAACTAAACTTCAGGGGCCTTCCATCTTGGTGAAATGTCTAGGGTCCAGTGGAGTGGGACATGCTGAGGTAACCCTCCAAGGTGAAGGAAAAGTTATTGTACCTGGCACTTCCTGGAATCCAGAAAGAAGCATGATGCCATGGGCCCCTTAGTATTTTGGAGGCATAGTATTCCTCTTTGGGCTGTTACTCCAGCTCATCTACCAAGTGGCCTGAACAACTGCTGATTTTGAGCAGGGGCAGAAAAATAGAACGTTCCTTGCAGGTCCAGGCTGCAGGCATGCTGCTCTGCTGTGGGTCATGGTTCCAGCAGATCTAACAACACCTGACGTGTCGGTGTTTGGAGCTTTGGTCAATGGTGCAGATAATCACAGGGCAGGCCTCTAGGATTTGGGAACAAGAATCCACCATTCCATGCAGACCACTATTCTCTTTCTGGGAAACAGCTCTTGGCCTGCTACAGGGCCTTAGCTGAAATGAATATAGCTGTGAGTCACCGAGTTGCTGTGAGATCTGAGCCACCCATCGTGAAGTAGGTGTCATCTGATCCACCAGCCACAAAGCTGGGGATGCACAGCAGCACTCCATGGTCCCGTGGAAGCTCAGCCTGTGCGAGGGCCTGAGGTCGCAGGGAAGTCTCGAGGAGAAGCAGCCCAGAGCCCTGGCCCCTCTCCTGCTCCTCTGCCTCCTCCCCACAGCATGCACCTGCAGCCTCATGCGGAACTTAACTCCCAGGATCAATGGCTGGAGAAGACAGAATCGAGCCTGGTTTACAGATGGTTCTGTAGGTGATGCAGGCAGTGCCCACAGTGGATGACTCCAGAACCCCAGCCCCTCCCTGGGACATCCGTGGAAGACCTGATCAAGGGAAACCCCCCAGGGGGCGGGACTTTGGGCAATGCACCTGGTTGTGTACTTTGCTTGGAAGGAGAAGCGGCCGGCTGTGTGGTTATGCACTGACTTACAGCTGCAGCCCATGGTTTGGCTGGGCGGTCAGGGACTTGGAAAGACCATGATTGGAAAACTGGTGACAAAGAAATTTGGGAAGAGGAAAATGGAAAGACCCTTCTAAATTGGGGGACAGTGTGAAGACATTATGTCTTGTAGAAAGCTCCCCAAATGGTGACATCAGTAGAGAGGGATTTTAATAGTTAAGTGGGAAGATGACCCATCCTGTCGGTACCATGCAGCCTCTTTCCCAGCTAGCCCTGTCATTGCCCAATGGGCTGTTGAGCAAGACAAAGTGGTGACAGGAATGAGGGGATGCATGCCCCCCCATCCAGCCTGCTAACAGTGGAAACCAACACAGAGACCCAATGTGGCACCACTTCCGGGGTGAACAGGCAGTCACCTGGGAGCAGGTTGATTACATTGGGCCACTTGATCACAGAAGGGGCAGCATTTTGTCCTTACAGGAATAGACACCATGGATTCAGATTTGCTATAATGCTTCTGCCAAAACAACCATCTTGGACTTGCATAATGCCTTTCCATCATGTACTCTACACAGCATCGCTTCTGATCAAGGAACTTGATTCACAGCAAATAAAAAAAGTGTGGCAACAGGTCCATGCTCAAGGTGGAATTCACCCTGTCTGGTTGAGTAGACATCCACCTTCTCCCACCCTCAGAACTACCCTCTCCCACCCTAGAATCTCCTGGTTCTGGGGCTTTTGGACCAGGACTTGCAGCATTGGTTTCCCAGTCCTCAGGCCTTGGGCTTGGACTGAGTACACCACCAGCTGTACTAGGCCTCCAGCTTGCAGAGGGCAGCTTGTGGGGCTTCTCAGCCTCGGTAATCACTTGAGCCAACTCCTGTAACAAATTCCTTCTTATATATGTGTGCGTGCTAAGTTGCTTCAGTTGTGTCTGGCTCTTTGTGACCCTATGTTGACTGTAGCCCACCAGGCTCCTCTGTCCATGGGATTCTCCAGGCAAGAATATTGGAATGGGTTGTCATGTCCTCCTCCAGGGGAGCCTCCCAACCCAAGGATCAAACCTATGTCTCTCAGTCTCCTGCATTGGCAGGCAAATTCTTTATACCACCAGAGCCACATGGGAAGCCCCTTCTCATGTGTATCTGTATATAAATAGGTCCTTATACAAGTATCTACTGGAGACACATATATCCCATACAACTATAGATCTGTGTGTACCCTATAGATGTAAGGCTATATACGGTTTCTCTGGAGAACACTGACTGAGCCTCTTGCTGGGTCCCACAGCTGGAGATGCAGAGCTAGGGATGGCCAAGACCTCAGCATCCTTCCAGACTCTCCGGGACCAGGCTGTGCATCCTATAGCTTCCTTTCCATGGCTCAGCCCTGTCAGGCACCACAGACCACCCCACCTGGCCCACAGGGGCTCATGGTCGACAGTTTTGGGTGGTTTCTCTGTTCTGCTGGCTCCCCATCAGATGCACCTCCAGCCCTTCTGACTCCAACTAACACAGAAGGAGGGAAAACGGGCCTCTTTCATATTTCAAAATCTTAGTCCCTGAGCAGGCTAGAGGGACCTCAGGTTGGGCAGAAGATTCTGGAAAGATCTTGCTCCCAGATCAAGCCTGGCACAGGTGACTTTGGCAGGAGAATTGACGAGAGCCCCTGGCTGGGCAGGTGTACAGACCCAGCAGCAAGACCACCTGAGCTGTATCCTCTTGGGTCTGCACCCAGCACAGAGTCAGAGCAGAATAGGCATCTGTGGTCCCAAGGGGCTCCACTAGAGGGAAAGAGGTGACCACTGAGGCCTGGGGGCTGGGCAGGGCACATCCCTGGCTCCTATCAGCATAGGCCCTGCTGTCTGCCCGCTGCCCGGGCCTCTGCCCCCAGGGGCCTCCTGGGGTTCCCTGGAGAGGGCCAGAAGATTTTCTGTGACAGAGATGTAATAGCCAGGGGCCCAGGGACGCAGAGGCCAGGTGGACGCTGAGCTAGGCTGAGCTGTAAGGAAATGAAACTCGTGGTCCTGGCCCCACTGCACATAGCTGCAAAGCACACAGGCACCCAGAGGACCAGGACACAGCTGGGCGGGACCAGCTGGGGAGGCAGCCCCTGGAGCCGCAGCCCCATGCTTTCAGGAGGGACCTGGCCCACCACACTGCCAATTCATCGGCCAAACCAAGGGCCCAGCCAGGTGTCCTGGGTGTGGGTCTGGAGCGCTAACGCAGCCACCGCAGAATGGGACCCTGTCAGGTCACCAGCCTCCCAGAGCCTGGCCCTCTCGCTGACCCATGGTGGGTGGGAACACCGGCCCCTGTGGGTCTGAGGGTCTGGGAGGCTATGAGGAGCTGCTCCCAGACACCAGCCCCCACACATGGCAGGCTCTGTGCTGGCAGGACCATAATTAGAAACAGATCCATGTGTGACTCAGAGGGAGCTGGCGCCTCCCTCCCCCACCAGCTCACACAGGCCTTTTAACCAGGGTTCACTTCCTGTGTGCCCCCGCCTCTGGCTGGCTGACATGTGTAGGCCACACAGCTGATGTCATCCAGCTGGGATATTCTAGTAGGCTCTGCTCCCATGCACGTCCACTCCAACCCTGGGAGAGAGGTCACCACGTTCCTCATCCTCCCAAGAACACCTGGTTACATATGTACACATGCGTACATGCACACACATTCCTTTACATGTGTGCACACAAACATATACATATACACAGACATACTTACACACACATTCCCTTATGTGTGGACGTACACATACACTTATAGTATGCACACATAGGCCCTTACATACATGCATGCACACATTCCCTTACATGTGTGCATACATATACACGCATATACACACATTCCCTTCCATGCATGTACACAAACGCATACACACGCATGTGTGCACACAGATGCGCATATATGTATGCTTACCTGCATGCACACAGACACATTTACATACACGCACACAGGGGCATATACATATACATATACAGAGATGTGTACACATCCACACATGTCTGTATACATAAGCATGCACACAGGCATGCACAGACACATATGCAAATAAGCATGAACACAAACATACACACACCCATTTACTATGGATACGCACATACATGAGCACTTACATATGTGTACTACACATGCATATATAATTCAGACAGGCACATACACCTACATACACACACACACACACACACACAGAGCACATTCTACTAGCTCCTCACCCCTGCAGGGACATGGAATCCCAGCTCACTGAAGTGACCACTCAGGACTCCCAAGGCGCTGCCCCAGCCTCTCCAGGGGCTCTGCTTTGGAAGAACACAGATCTGCCATGGGATGAGAGGGACACCCAGTCCCTCCTACCAGCCCATGATCCTCTCTCATACCCTGCTGGAAAACAGCCTTCATTCTCACAGCAAATCAGCCCTGCTCTGTGGGTGTGCTCCATGCGAGCTATGTGTACCATGGAGGAGTGAGTGCACCATGGGGTAGGTACACCACAGGGAGGTGTGCATGTTGGTTGTGTGTACCATGGGGTATATGTGCACCATGAGGGTGTGTGCACCATGGAGGGTGTGCACATGGGGAGTGTGTACCATAGGGTGTGTGGGTACATGGGGTGTATATATACCATGGCTGTGTGTGCACCATAAGGGTGTGTGCCCATGGGGTATACATGCACTGTGAGGGTGTGTCCACATGGAGTGTGTGTGGACATGGGGGATGTGTGTACCTTGGGGTACACCATGGTACATACACTATGGGGGTGTATGTGCACCATGAAAGTATGTATGCATGGGGTATCTGTGCACATGGAGTGTGTACACCATGGTGGTGTGTGCATTTGGGGGGGGTGTGTACCACGTGGTACATGCACCAAGGGGACTCCCAGAATACATGCCACTTGCTCCCAGACCTGCCCCTCAGCCTGAACTCCTTCTGTACCCCATCCTTGTGTTACCTGCTTTTGTTCCCTGGAGGATGGTCCAGATGAACTGCTCTGGCCACACCCACCTGACCTCTGACTTCCCAGCTCTAGAACCCACTACTATGTGAATGGGGAATAGCCACGAGCTTCTTTTATTTATTTTTTTTACCTAAGGTGTAATTGACATAATTAATAATAGTTTCAGGAGTATAATGTAATGACTCAATAATTGTATACATTGCAGAATGACCACCACAGTAAGCCCAGTGTACCATTACTACACACACTCATAAATTTTTTCTTGTGATGAGAATTTTTCAAGATCCCCTCTCTTAGCTACTTTCACATATACAACATCTTTTTAAGTATATGATATGCCCATGACGTATTCATTTTATAACTGGAAGTGTGTGTCTTTTGACCCCTTCATTTATTTTGCCCACCCCCTACCACCCACCTGAGGCAACCACCAACCTATTTTCTATATCCATAGTTCAGGTTCTTTGCTTGGATTTTTGGTTTGGTTATTTTAGATTGCGCATATAAGTGAAATCACATAGCATTTGGTTTTCTCCATCTAACTTATCTCAGCAAAATGCCCTCTAGGTCCATCAGTATTGTCACAAATGGCAAGATTTCATTCTTTTTTATGACTGAGTAATATTCTGTTGCATGCATATACCAGTCTTCTTCATTCTGTTGCATGCATACGCTGCGTCTTCTTTACTTCTGTTCACCCATCAGTGGGCGCTGAGGTTGCTTCTACGTCCTGGCTATTGTGAATAAGGTTAGAATGAACATGGGGGTGCATATGTCTTTTTGTGGTAACGTTTTCTTTTCCTTTGCATAAATACCCAGAAGTGGAATTGCTGTATCACATGGTAGTTCTATTTTTAGCTTTTTGAGGAATCTCCATACAGTTCTCCAGAAGCTGCACCAATTTACATTCCCACCAACAATGTAGGAAGGGTCTCTTCTCTCCCCATCCTCACCAGCACTTCTTGTTACTTGTCTTTTTGATGATGGCCATTCTGACGGGTGTGAGGTGATACCTCACTGTGGTTTTGACATCCATTTTCCCAATGATGAGCAGTGCTGAGCACCCTTTATGCACCTGAGCCTGTGTGTCCTCTTTGGAAGAAACATAAGCTTCTCCCTGGACACTAGGAGCACATTCAGTGGGCAGCAGGTGGACCAGTGGGATCTGCCAGTGGTCTAGTGGGGTCCACCACTTGAGTCCAGCAGGATCAGAAAAGCAGTTAAACATTCAGGGCAGGTGCCAAGAGTCTGCCAGCTTTGCAAGGACTTGGCAGACGGGGCCCCAGGAAGTGTATTCATTTTCTGCAAACTGCAGCTTGAACACACCCACCCATAGCCCACCATCCATGGGTGAGAACTGCAAGAGCCCTGCTGGTCCTCACATGCCAGTGGCAAGGACAGATGATCTGGGGCGGAATCAGGTGGGGTTCTGAGGACCCCCTTCCAGGGTCAGCCGGGTCCTCGGCTGAATCCAGTTTCCTGCGGCTGCAGGACTAGGTCTTCAGGCCACTGTCAGCTGGAGCCGCCCTGAGCTCCTGCCACAAGTCCCTCCGTCTCTGCTTCAGAGAGCTCCCTCAGGTCCAGTCCCTCCCAGGGTTTCCTTGCCTGCCTCCATCCAGAGAAAACTCAGCTCCGGAAGGACCACTGGTCAGGTCAGGCCACCCAGACGGTCTCCCCATCCTAAGGTCAGCTGACTGGCAACCTCAGTTATACTGCAAACCTGCCGTGGTGCTCAGGCCTGGCTCAGGGGTCATTGCAGAATCCTGTGCCAAGGGACAGAGCTGGACTCTGAGCTGGGCACCAGGACGGGCAGATCTCCTGGGCAGCAAGGTCAGGGTCCTAGAGGTGGGGAATAAGGGTGGGGTCAGGGGGGTGGGAACGAGCCAATGCAGCCACCACACCTCAGACATGTAAAGTGATATCAGGGATGGCAGGATGGGGGAGGAGACGCAAAGGCCCAATGATTTCGTCTTCAGCTCATCCAGACATGGGGGGCCTGTTCTGCAGAAAACATGGGCGTTTCACTGTTTCCACAGTTACTCACAAACAGCCCAAATTCCTTCCTGATAAATGTGCTGTGACACACTCACCTGGATCTGACCATCTTCGGAACATTTTCTTAGAGTGACTAATGAAGCTCAGCTGCCCGGGTTCTGGAAAGTGCGTCGTTACAGGAACCACTGTGGCCAGGCTGGCCCAGGGAAGGGCTGTGGCTGTGCCTCTCCCCAGCAGGGCGCCGTCCCCACCCAAGCCCCACAGGAGACCCTGGCCCCCAACCCTAGGGACTGAGATATGGGCACAGAGCGGGGAGTAAAGGGAGGGAGCCCTGTCTCTGGGTCTCTGCTGCAGGGGAGCCAGTGGGCTGGCCAGTCACCCTGTCTCTGGCACTTGCCCTGCCCAGGGCGCCTGGGCCAATGGCAGCTGGCTCAGAGCTGCACACGCCTTCCAGCCCCAGGTGGCAGGACGCCCAAGCTGGCAAGAGGCACGTGCGAGCCCTGGCGTCTAGGACAGCTGTGGAGACGGCCACTGCCGGCCACCAGCACCACATCTGGAACAGGGTCCAGAGTGGACAGTGGCCCCGCCCAAGAGGGCTGGGCAGGTAGGTGCACCCTGACGTCTGGGGCAGGCGGATCTAACCCGACCAGCATCCAGGACTGACTGCTGAGGTTGGTGGAATTTCTCACTGGTGGTATGTGGTCCTGGGATGTCCTTTCACCCTCGTAGCCATTTCCTTGTTCTCGAGTGGAGCCCTTCACATGGAAACAGGAGAACCTCAACTGACGGCCAGGGTGCCTGCTCTGTCTCACTGACCACCTCGCAGGACATGTCCGACTGTTTCACAGGTGGGGAGACTGAGGCAACGTGGGGCCTAGCAGTTGGCCTCCAGCTACACAACAGACAAGTGGGGCTCCAGGATCCTGGCTCCTCATTAGTGCCTCATTAGTGGGCAGAGGTCTGCCCACCATGGAGTGATCAGAGTTTGAGGCCCAAGGGGATTGGTCCCTCCATCATGCCACAGCCACGTTACAGAGGGTGACCATGAGCATCTACCTTGGGCAGTGCAAGTGCCCATGTCCAGGAGGGCAGCCCCCAGGGCCAGGCTGAGTGGGTGGGACAGGAAGGCATGAAGATGGGGACCTCAGGGGCTTCATGTCAGAAACAGCTTTCCACATACACAAGCCTGACCCCCACCCTGGCAATCACTTGCTTGCACCAGCCACAGCTCGACCACTATGCTGATGGCTTGGCAATCATGGCAGGGACCCTAGGAGGCCAAGGTCAGTCCTAAAGCCGGAAGGCAAGGCCAGGCTGTGGCCCGTCCTCCTGGAGGGAGTGACCCAGGTGCCTACCACTCCCAGGACCCAGCACTGCCTCCCTCAGGTACCTGGGCCCTCCAAGGCCCCACCTTCCCTTCTGACTGCTGACCCAGAGGACTTTGTTCTTGGGCCAGCCAACTTCTCCAAGACCCTTCCTGTGGGCCCAGCCTTGATGGCAGAGCTGGGTGGGCAGTGGAGGCTATTTCTTTGGGCCTCCATGTCTCCCAGGCAGCCATTCAGACCAGCAGGGAGAGAGAGATCAGGAGGACCTGGGATCTGGCAAGACCAAGTGAGTGAGCACTTCCTCCAGGAAGACTACTTAGAATAGGGGAGCCGGGACACCAAACAGTCCAAGAGAGAGGCAGACTAGCAGGGCCCAGGCACAGGGCAGAGTGGTGGGATAACCAGATAAGGGGGCTCAGAGCTGATAGTGGGCTCCAGGAAGAGCTGGCCAAGGTGGGGCTTTGACACAGGCCTGGCTCAGACCAGTCCTGTAGGCCAGGCCTATGCGGTCCTGTAGGCCAGGTGGGATATGGCAGCTACAGCTAGAGGAATGCCCTGGCAGGGCCTCCAGCCCGACCAGACCCTTCAGACCCTCAGCCGCTTCCCCAAGTTTGGAGAGGCGCCCAAGGCTGGTCAGCTGCTTCCCCACCAAGTTCCCGGGTGAGTGAGGATTAGCCCTCTGCAAGAGGGTTGTCCACTCCTGCCAGAAAAACAGTGTCTCCAGCACCACTCCCACCTTTTCGGCTGTGTCCACGCACGCGTGGAGGACTAAGTGTATGGAATAACTGAGTGGAGGAAGGAGCTGTAGGCACACGGTGCCGGTCTTTCTCAACCTCATCCACATAACGAGGAAAGGCCTGATCGATGGGGCTGACCATCCCCTGGGGCCCTGCAAGGGGAAGTCAGTGGCAGCTGCAGCCTGAGCCTTTCCCAGCCCGTGAGGCCCTGGTCTGAGGGAAACTCGATAGGGCTCGTGTGGCATTTCAGAAAAGCCCACACCCGCAATCACCCTGAGCCCTGGAACCAGGGCTCTCTTGAAGTCCCTTCCAACTTGCAAATCCATCCCAGTCACCGCCCACAGAGCCGCCCACCCGCAATGTAGGTCTGCAGGAATTCACGACTCGGCTTCTTCGTTCTGTGTCTTAAGGCTGTTAATCCTCAGACAGGCTGGTTCTGTTTAGGGCTTGATTTGTCAGACAATTGAGAATTTTCTTCCTGCCAGAAAAGGGTTCCATCAAAGGGCAGGGACCCTTCTCTGTGGCTGACGTCTCCTCCTGAGAGTCAGCCATGGACAAGGGAGGGGCCAGAAGGCCTCCAGAGTGGACTCACATCAGGGGAGGGGTCTGCAAGCACCAGGAGAACGCTCATCCCCAGGAAACCCTGCAGGGCTCCTGGTTGGTGCTGTTACACCACCAGCCTTCCTAATTTCTCAGAGTGGCAGCACACGTGGGGGTGGGCATGAGTCCCTGAGTCCTGACTCCATGGAGGACTGGGGGGGGTGTGTGAAGTGGGTGTCCCTCCAGGTGGACCCTGAGGTTCTTTCCAGGCAGGGGATGCTCCATTTATGATTCTCCACTGCGTTCTGTGCCCAGGGGGCCCTTCTGCCTCCTGAGCCTCCCTGTGTTGGTAGTAGACGTCTAAGCAGCAGCAGCCTGACTGACTCAGTGTCCAGGCTCTGGGTCTAAGTCTCCCCAGGTCAGCTGTGGCCCCAGACCCCACACTTCAGCTCTGGGGAGGACCCAGTTCCCCTCCCAAGCCCTGTGGTGTCCTCTCCTCTCTAACCACAGCATCTGCTTCTGCACACTCCCGCCAGCCCAGGGGCACCAGGACACAGCTGGGCGGGAGGAGCGGGGAGTGAGCGGGCACCATGGAGGGGGACTGCCATCCAGGTAAGGTGCTGACCCCACAGCAGATGCAGTCGAGGAACAGCAGGGGGGCAGAGTGAGCCTAGGCAGAAAGCAGTCATCATGCCAGTGGGAGAATGGGGAACACATGAGAGGAGCCCTCCCAGGCTCGCTGCCAGTGTGAGTGCCATTTCTAATAATGTGAGAACAGGGCTCGTCAGGACAGATGCTGGGTGTTACTAGAAGCACTCTTAGTTTCTCTCCTCCTTTTCATATGGGACACTCAGATGTGTTTCCTGAGTTCTGCTGGACCGTTTTCCCATGACTGTGCCAACCAGCGCACATATACACCCAGTGGTGACCTGGGGAAGACACCTGAGGGGCCAAGCCACAGACCAGCACTGTCCTGACCCTGGTACGCTGCAGAGTCCCTTACACGTGTGAGATGGCTCCTTGCCAAGAGTGCTAGGAAGAGCGCCGAGACAGAGGAGAAGCCACAGCTCAGGCTATCCCGAGGCCTGGTCAGCATCACAAGGCACAGCTAAGACTCTGCAGTCATGCCCATTGTGACTGGTCACTTGTGTGCCTTGGCCCCAGCATCCTGACCACCATCATCACGGACCAGCCAGAGGCAGTGATCTCCCAGACAGATGGGCCAGCACAGGACCGCTCATCATCTCAGAAAGAGAGACGGGCCCAGCCACACAGGGCAGTCAGGCTCAGACACACCGGCACCGAAGTGGAAAAGAGACAATTGAAAGATAAATCACCAAGACAAAAAGCTGATTGCCTGAAAAGATCAATACATTTGCTAAAACTCTACCTACACTGATTTTTAAAAAGAAGGACATCACAAATTGTCAACATCAGAATGAAAGAGAAGACACCACTATAGATCCAAAAGACAGTAGACAGACAATAAGGAACAATAAAGAAATGTGATGATGAGAGACTAGAGAAGCATCGGCAGAGTTCCACCAAGCTGTCAACACAATAAGAATCACATTTAGAAGACCCTGGGCTCGCAGGTTTCAGATTTGTCTTATCCCTGGTTCTTAATCAATAATGTAGAGAGTTCTTCTCTCTCTACTTCAGTTTCAAAAAAAAAAAAGAAAGAAGAAAAGAAAACAATGACCATCATTATGCCATTTAATTTAGACAACTTATATGAAACTAATTCATTGACAGACACAAATTTTTCTAAACTAACTCAAGAAGAAATAGTCTTATATTTATTAAGGAAATTGAAATCTCTATCTGAGAGGGATTCACTGAAGAATTCTATCAACCATTTAAGAAAGAAGTGGCATCAATCCCATATAAACTCTTCTAAAATACAGAGGAAAGGGAACACTTCACAACTCACTTTATGAGGTCAGCATTACCCTGATACCAAAACCAGACAAAGGTATTAAAAGGAAAGCACAGAGCAACATCTCTAATGAATATAGAGCCTTAGAAACTGAACCTACCAACTTCCAAAACCATGACCAAGTGGAATTTAACCCAAAATGCAATTTTGAGTTAAGCTTTTTAAAAAATCAGACAATATAACAGAATAACAGTGATGCACATATTTGATCTCTTCAATAAACACAGAAAATATATTTGGCAAAATATGATACGTGTTTATGAAAACACTCTAAGAAAACTGGGAACTGAAGGTAACTTAGGCTCAAATGGTAGAGAATCCGCTTGCAATGCCAGAGATCCAGTTCAACCCCTAGGTCAGGAAGATCCTCTGGAGAAGGAATGGCTACCCACTCCAGTATGGTTGCCTGGAGAATTCCATGGACAGAGGAGCTTGGCAGGTTACAGTCCAGGGTATCCCTAAGAGTCAGACATGAGTGAGTGACTAACACTTTCACTTTTCTCAACCTAATAAAGAACATCGTCAACAATAACCAAAATTCAGTTCAGTTCAGTCACTCAGTCATATTCAACTCTTTGTGATCCCATGAACTGCAGCACGCCAGGCCTCCCTGTCCGTCATCAACTCCCAGAGTCCACCCAAACCCATGTCCATCGAGTCAGTGATGCCATCCAACCATCTCATCCTCTGTCGTCCCCATCTCCTCCTACCCTCAATCTTTCCCAGCATCAGGATATTTTCAAATGAGTCAGCTCTTTGCATCAGGTGGCCAAAGTATTTGTGTTTCAGCTTCAGCATCAGTCCTTCCAATGATTATTCAGGACTGATCTCCTTTAGGATGGACTGGTTGTGTCTCCTTGTAGTCCAAGGGACTCTCAAGAGTCTTCTCAAACACCACAGTTCAAAAGCATCAATTCTTCGGCACTCAGCTTTCTTTATAGTCCAACTCTCACATCCGTACATGACTATAGAAAAACCATAGCCTTGACTAGATGGGCCTTTGTTGACAAAGTAATGTCTCTGCTTTTTAATATGCTGTCTAGGTTGGTCATTTTCTTCCAATGAGCAAGCATCTTTTAATTTTCATGGCTGCAATCACCATCTGCAGTGATTTCGGAGCCCAGAAAAATATTCAGCCACTGTTTCCACTATTTCCCCATCTATTTGCCATGAAGTGATGGGACCAGATGCCATGATCTTAGTTTTCTGAATGTTGAGCTTTAAGCCAACTTTTTCACTCTCCTCTTTCACTTTCATCAAGAGGCTTTTTAGTTCTTCTTCACTTTCTGCCATAACCAAAATTACTCCTCAGCTAATATCATATTTAACATGAAAACAGAAGGCTGTCTCTAAACTCGGGAATGCAGTAAGAGTGTCCCCTCTCACTGCTGCTATGGGACATTGGACAGGAGGTATCACTAGTGCACAAAGGTGAGAAAGGGAAATAAAAGAAATCTAGATTGGAAAGAAGTAAGACTGTCTATTCACAGATGACCTGACTTTGTACTTAGAAAATTCTATGAAATCTACCAAAAAAAAAAAAAAAAAAAAAAGCCGCAAGAAATATTGAGTGAATTTAGCAAGGCACAGGATCTGTATACAAAAGTAAATTATAAGGCAGGACTTCAGGAATGATGGAGTGAGCACCTCTGTGAATTCACACCTTCTTACAAGCAATGAAGTAACTGACAAAAGTAGCTAAATTAACTTTTTCTGAGCTCTGGAGATTAACCAAAGGATTACAACAATCTGAAGAGTTTATTCAAGAAAAACTACTGTACTTTGGTAAGAATAAACTACTGAAACATTCTGTGACATGAACGAACCTCAAAAGCATTGTGCCAAATGAAAGAAGCCAGACACAGGTGTCCACGTGTTATATGACTCCATTGTTTGTTTGTTTGCACTGCGAAGCATATGGGATCTGGTTCCCTGACCAGGCATCGAAACTGTTCCCACTGAATTGAGAGCACAGAGTCTTAATTATTGGACCACCAGGGAAATCCCTATATGGTTCCTTTTATATGAAACACTCAGAAAAGGCAAATCCATACAGATGAGTAGACTAACGGTTTCCTGGGGCTGAGGTGGGAAAGGGTTGACTGTAAATGAGCCTGAGGGCTCTTGCTGGAGTGATGAAAAAGTTCTAAAACTGATTTGTGTTGATTATTACACCACTTGGCAAATTTATTGAAAAATCATTGACTTGCACACCTCAATAGGATGAATTTTGTTATGTAAAATACACCTCAATAAATCTGTTTTTTCTTTAAGCTATTCATAGTCTTTGCTATTATCTCAGTTCAAAACCTAGAATTCTGGACCTTCAAAAGAACAGAAGCCTTGGTAAATATGCCACACTCTCAGCTATGTCACTTAGAAATTTATGTTCTAAAAGTAAGGAAGAAGTGGTGATAATATACCATTCTTCACAAAGGTAATCTGTCCCTAAACTAACTTCCCACTAAAATAAAATTAAATCCTATAAAAAGGAAGATAATATTAAGAAGAACCTCTACAATCTTTCACAAATAATGTTCAGCATTTAATAAAAAATCACCAGGTTAGTCAAGAGACAGGACTATATGGGGAAAATAAAACAGAACCACAAGTGGCTCTGGTTTCAGAGCTATCATATGTTAACTTCAAATGTGATTAATCTCTCTTATTATTAATATTGAGATATTATTATTTTTTCCCATAAAATGGAAGGTGAGATAGCCAACTGAATAAGAGAACTGTAATCTAGAAATTGAAGATAAAATGGAAATTCCAAAAATTAAAAAAATAATGACTAATAATAAGAACTCAATGGATGAGATTAACAATGATTAGACACAGTGGGAAAGAAGATAAAATCATTGGAAAGTTTAAAATGATCAACAGGAAATGGTCAAGACTGAAGGACAAATGAGAAATGGAAAATACAGAAAAGAGCATAAGAGATAAATGCAAATGATGAAAATACCTAACATACGTGAAACTTAAGGCCCAGATGGAGAAAAAAAGACAGAATAGGGCAGAGGCAGTATGTGAAGAGATAACAGCCAAAAATTTTCTAAAACTGATAAAACCTATATACTACAAGTTCAAACAAAGAATCTACATATGCCAACCAGGATAAATGCAAAGAAGAGCACTCCTAGGTATGTCACAGGAAAATAGCTATAAACCCAAGACAGAACATCATAGAAGCAATCAGAGAAGAAAGGCACAGTATCTTCAAAGGAACCGCAGGAAGACAGACTTCCCGCAAGTCTGGAAGCCTGAAGTCGATGCCTGTCTTCTCTGTCATCTAGCAGAGATGGAATTCTGCCTAGGAAACAGCCTTCAAAACCGAAGGCTAAATAAAACATTGCAGAGACAAGTGAGAACTGAAAAGATGTATTACCACCAGACGTACACTAAACTAAATATTAAGAGAATGACGACGGGCAGTGTCTGAAGTGTCCCCTGTGGAACTTGGCAGTGATTCTCCAAAGTCAGGCCTTGCAGGGTGGGCTGCGAGGAAGGTCTGTTTGCTATTCTATTTCCTGTTGCACCTTTTGAATTTTGCACAATGAACAGGTATTATCTGCTCTAAAATAAATAAATAATGTTATAAACATTCAGCATCAAACATTAGTCAAAATTTGTTAATTGAAAAGGCCATGGAAATTAAACACAACTGATAAGGACACTCCTGCACATGGGCACACTCCCATCACACATTTCATGTGCATCATGGAGGGATGGAGGCCTCACAGTAGAAAAGTCCCAGCCCCTCAGGCCTCCTGCCCTCTCTCTCCATCCAGTCTGAGTGTGAGTGAGGAACACGTGGTTAGCACTCCAACATGAGTTCACCCATCATGAGTGTCTTTCATCTTCACTCCCATGGCAAGGCCTTTGAGAACAGAGGCTGTAACTTTCTAAGATACAAGCCCCTGAAACGGTCAGCACTTGCCTGGGGAGAGAGCATGATGGGGCCAAACGGGGTGGAGGCAGCATGGGAGAGGGCCTCAGTGTGATGGGAGCATAGACTAACCACGGTCACAGAACCTGTGCACCTCTTCCCACACCTCCATTCTTGAGTCATAGTAGTCCTGCGTCTTGCTTTGACCAAAAAAATGTGGCAAAGTGATACAGTGCTTTTGAACTGTGGTGTTGGAGAAGACTCTTGAGAGTCCCTTGGACTGCAAAGAGACCCAACCAGTCCATCCTAAAGGAGATCAGTCCTAGGTGTTCATTGGACGGACTGATGTTGAAGCTGAAACACAAATACTTTGGCCACCTGATGTGAAGAGCTGACTCATTTGAAAAGGCCCTGATGCTGGGAAAGATTGAAGGGCAGGAGGAGAAGGTGATGACAGAGGATGAGATGGTTGGATGGCATCACCGACTTGATGGACACGGGTTTGGGTGGACTCCGGGAGTTGGTGATGGACACGGAGGCCTGGTGTGCTGCGGTTCATGGGGTCGCAAAGAGCCGGACACGACTGAGCAACTGAAGTGAACTGATGCAGTGTGATTGCTGAGCCCAGGTCTCAAGAATCTCTGCAGCTTCTGCTCTCATTCTGTTGCAACCCTGCTATCACATCAACAGGTCTGAGTTTCTAGAGAGGCCACAGCATGGAAAGTCAAGACCCTGGCCAACAGACAACTCCGCAGGACTTCTAAGTGATCCCATCCTGGATCAAAGGTGGTGGTACTGGTGGTGGTGGTGATGGTGGTAGTGAAGGTGTTGGCTGGTAGTCATGGCAGGAATGATGGTGGGGGGTGATGGTGGTCACGGTGGTGGTATCACCCCTCTGGACCTCCTAAGTCATCGTAAAAAGACTAAACTTTATTTCACATGGTTTTTGTATAATTTTTTGTGTCCCAGTTCTTTGAAAATATGTGATGCCTTTGGAATTATTTATTCCTTTGAGAATACCATGAAACTTGTGGGTCCTCTTTCCTGGAAGATGTGCATGGGACAGTTTTGCTCAGACTTTGGGGGGTCTGGTGACCTGGCCCCTGAGGCAGACTCGCAGTGAGAAGCCCTGTGGTGTGGCTGCCTGGCCATCCCACACCCCAACCGTCCAGGCCAGCCCTGGCATCCCAGAGTGGCTTTCCCGAACCAGCAGAAGTTGAGTTGCATGACATTCTGGGCCCTTTCAGTTCAGGACAGTACTGCTGGTCAGGAGGAGGCATAAATATTTTGAGGCATTTTGTAAACTAATTCCATGTAGTTTGCAAGTACCCAGAAGTGGTGGAAGGGAAAAATCACTGCTGCTGGGGAGATTAGATGTTCAAGACCCAGAACTTTCTTCCCCCGCCTACCCTCCCTGTGAGCACTAGTCTCTTGCCTTCGAGGCTCTCACATCACAGGACCCATTGGTCAGCTGTGTGAAGGGAGTGCTCAGGATGCTATCGGCAGTCTGGCTTCACTTCCTAAGACATGACCACACACGCAAGACAAGTAAAGAGCCCTCAGCAGCATCACGTGGCCAGGTCGAGTCCACTGGGCACTCAAAGCACCTTTCCACTCACCCACCAGCACAAGTCCCCTGACCTTCCCGCTGCCCCGTGCCCTGACCCCACGCGGGCCCCTCACCAGGGCTCACTGTTGTTCTGGCTCCCCGCAGAAAGGTGGACAGTGGTCCATGCTGAACTGTCACAGGGCCCGGGGGTTGTCATGAATACAAGTGCCCCACTGCCCAGCCCCACTAAGATGGTCCAGACCAGTGAGTGGCTTTGGCTTAAAACCATGAAAGCTGAGGCTCTCCCGCTGACTTGGGATCCAAACTGTCACACTGACTCTCGGCATCGCTGCTAATGGCAGGTCTTGTTTCTGCGTGTCTCCCTGGAGAGCAGGAGTTAACTCTGTCAGCCCTGAGAGCGAGCAAAGGAAAATGCTCACTCATCTTCTGAACGCATTTCTGAGGCTGTGAGAGCCCCGCCCGCCACCCAGAATGGTCCCACAAGAGGCCCTGAACATGAGAAACCCACAGAGGGCTTATCCATACGGAACCACTTAAGGCCTCACTGGGCCTGAGAACGTGTGGGCAGAGGAGGAAATGGCCAGCAGGGCCCACAGCCAAGCACCGCTCCTTCCCCCACTGCGAGCACACATGCATCTCCTGGAGTCACTGGGCCCAGTCCTCGGAGTGTCTGCGCTGCCGAGGCCTGCGACTAGGCTGTCCGCACCCTTCGTGCTGCTTGTCTCCACACCCTTCCCCGCAGATTAAAGCTGCCCCGGCACCTGGCTTCCTCCTGGAAACTCTCGGGGCCAAGAGCCCCCAGCCTCTGACCGAGCCAGGCCCCTCATGGATGCTGCCCGGACCAAGCGGCCATCCCAGTGCAGACAGCTGCTCAGGGCCAAGGGCCAACCTGAGTGCCCCCATACCCTTCTGCACCTCAGAATCCTGAGGGAACAGTGGTGCAGGAGCAAGGGTACAGCATGACCAGAGCTCCCCGGGGGGAGCAACCCCCACCCCCACCCACTGTCAGCCTGCAAATGGAACTGACGAGTGGGGAGCAGACATTGCCCAGCTGCAATTCTAGGATGTCAGGATGGCCCCCTCCCATGTCCTGGCTCTGACAAGGGGAGGCTCCTTAGGCTCAAGGATCATAGAGGCTGAATAAAGCCACAGCAGGAGGTCCTTCCAGGGGGTGTCTGGTTTCACTGCTGTGGTCTGAAATCTGTCCCACAACTTGCAGACCCCCCCACCCCCACAGCCAAGGTGGGCTGGACACAGCAGGTAACCCTGAGGGTCAGTCCCATGAATCTCCACGGAATCGCCAGGCCCTACAATGCCTGCACTTCTGAAATTCAGGGATTCAATGATTCAGCAGCCATTTGTGCTAAAGCCGGGCATGGCCCTGCAGGCGGAGGGCTCAGGAGACCACCCTCACCTCCAAGGCTGAGGTTCTCTTTCCAGAAAGGTTATCTCCACTCTCAGACCTGTTTCCTTGGCAGCAAGGGCAGAAGGGCATGGGCAGCGGGTGTCAGAAGCTGCACAGAGGTAGTGCCTGGTGGGGAGCTCCCCCTCAAGAAGTAGGAAGCTGCTGAGTGACTGACGATGTCATGAATGCCTGGACAGGCAAACAGAGCAGCAAGCACAGCTGGCCTTGAGCTGATGGCTCCTTCCATCAGGGAGGAAGCGGGGGACGCAGCGTCCCAGGAGGCTGCAAGTGCCCAGCACCCCTGACGACGGGCCCCCCAGGGCAGGGAGCTGCAAGGCCGGGCTGCTCCCTATGCTCGGGGGTCAGGAAGCATTTCTCTAAAGGTGAAGTATCGTCCACAGACACACAACCTTGCTCCAGAGCCCAGGGCCTGCCCACAGCCCAAGGGGCACCTGCCCACTGACACCTCTAACACCGCAGGTGCAAGTGTAGGGCTAATGGCCCAGGCCTGCTGCACAGACATTCCTACTCCCTGACGCCCTCAATTTCTGCCTTATTGACTATACCAAAGCCTCTGACTATATGGATCAGAATAAACTGTGGAAAATGTTGAAAGAGATGGGAATACCAGACCACCTGACCTGCCTCTTGAGAAACCTGTACGCAGGTCAGGAAGCAACAGTTAGAACTGGACATAGAACAACAGACTGGTTCCAAATAGGAAAAGAAGTACGTCAAGGCTGTATATTGTCAACCTGCTTATTTAACTTATATGCAGAGTACATCATGAGAAACGCTGGGCCGGAAGAAGCACAAGCTGGAATCAAGATTGCTGGGAGAAATATCAATAACCTCAGATATGCAGATGACACCACCCTTATGGCAGAAAGTGAAGAGGAACAAAGAGCCTGAAGAGAACTGAAGAGCCTCTTGATGAAAGTGAAAGAGGAGAGTGAAAAAAGTTGGCTTAAATCTCAACATTCAGAAAACTAAGATCATGGCATCCAGTCCCATCACTTCATGGCAAATAGAGGCGGAAACAGTGGAAACAGTGGCTGACTTTATTTGGGGGGGCTTCAAAATCACTGCAGATGGTGATTGCAGGCATGAAGTTAAAAGACGCTTACTCCTTGGAAGGAAAGTTATGACCAAACTAGACAGCTTATTAAAAAGCAGAGACATGACTTTGCGAACAAAGGTCCGTCTAGTCAAGGCTATGGTTTTTCCAGTAGTCATGCATGGATCTGAGAGTTGGACTATAAAGAAAGCTGAGTGCCAAAGAATTGATGCTTTTGAAGTGTGGTGTTGGAGAAGACTCTTGAGAGTCCCTTGGACTGCAAGGAGATCCAACCAGTCCATCCTAAAGGAGATCAGTCCTGGGTGTTCATTGGAAGGACTGATGTTGAAGCTGAAACTCCAATACTTTGGCCACCTGATGCGAAGAGCTGACTCACTGGAAAAGACCCTGATGCTGGGAGGGATTGGGGGCAGGAGGAGAATGGGATGACAGAGGATGAGATGGCTGGATGGCATCATCGACTCAATGGGCATGGGTTTGGGTGGACTCTGAGAGTTGGTGATGGACAGGGAGGCCTGGCGTGCTGCGGTTCATGGGGTCGCAAAGAGTCAGACACAACTGAGTGATTGAATTGAACTGACGCCCTCAAAGCTGCCCTCTGTCTGAGTCACCCAACACACGGGGTTGAGTGATACACCTAAGAGTGGAAGTTGCTGCCTCCAGAACCCAAGGGGCCTGACAGGCCCCTGCTTCTGCCTTGGGAGGGGACACAAGGCACAGCAACTTGTCCTTCACTTTGAGAACATCTGGGCATGCCCTGGCCACCAGCCCCTACAACTGGCATGAAGGGCAGCTCCCTGTACTTCACAGGGCTCCTCTTCCACCTCCAGGGCACACATGTATTAAGGCCCCCTGCCCACTAGCCTCCTGGCCCATTCTGACCGGTGTGGATGACCTCAGTGTGAGGGCCTGTCCTGTCCTGAGAGGATGTCCAGCATTAGGGCAGAGGGGAGAGTTGGCACCGCCCTGAGGCCAAACCATGAATGAGCAGTGTTGTGCCCCCATATGACTGCAAACTGTTTCTGAGCCTCTTTTGGTAACTGGCATGGGAAAGAATGTGATCATTGACCAACAGCTTCACTAACCCGAGACAAGGGTGTTACACCCGGCACAGCCTGGGGCCTGTCTGTTCCTCCCTCCACCTTCTACAAGGCAGGCTTCAGTGCTTCCCTCCTGCTCACCATGGGCCAGCACTTTCTCCAGGCCTCTGTGAGTCATCCCAGAACTGAGTCTGTCCTGTGACCTGAAGACTGCTGGGAGATTAAATCCTGCGTTCCAAGACGGTACCTCTGAGTCCAGCTTTCCTGCTTCTCTAATCTTCTGTCCTGGCTTCTGGGTAGTGTACGCGTGCTAAGTTGCTTCAGTCGTGTCCAGCTCTTTGTGACTCTGTGGACTGTGGCCCCCCAGGCTGCACTGTCTAAGGAATTCCCCAGGCAAGAATACTGGAATGGGTTGCCATTTCCTTCTCCCGACCCAGGGATCGGCCTGTGTCTCTTGCATCTCCTGCATTAGCAGACGAGTTCTTTCACCACTAGTGTCACCTGAGAAGCCCTTCCGGGTCAAGGACCCACAGATCCAGCCCAGGACTACAGTCAGCACCTGCAGGCTCCCTTGCCACTCCTCTGACACTTGGCCTCTTTCCTTCTGACCAGGCCTGCAAGTTCCCATCCAGGTTCAGCGTCTCAGCGTCACTCAGCCAGGGCCTGACAGTCACAGACCAGAATGGCCAAGCAGACACCTTCCGCTGCCTGGCCCGCTTCAAGGGTGCTGGTGAGGCGCCCTGTCCCTGAGCCAGGGACCTCACCCTCAGTCCCGTCTGCATCCCTCCTCCAGAAGGAGCATTGGTCCTAGGGAGTGGCAACCCCCACCACAGCCCTACCTGGGGCCCCTTCTCACTCTGCTCAGGCAGAGACATCACAGAGACCCCAGGACCCAGTCCCAAGAGTAGCTCTGGGGTTCTCACAGGGTAACGGGCTGCTAGTCCCCTAGGCCCTCCTCTCCACCCAGAGAGCCTGAGGCTCCCGCTATCCTGGCCACCCTTGCCCCTCCAGGCCAGCCCTTCACCTTTGGGTGGCGGGGACTCCAGTGCAAGACACACATTGTGATCCATGGGTCACAGAGCTGCGCGTCCCTGAGCAAAGAACGAGACTGCAGCCCGCCGGTTCTGAGCAACGGGGACTCAGGAAGGAGACTCCTGGCGGGAAGACTCTGCAGCCTCCCAGGGCCATTCCGCCGAGGGCCGAGTGAGTGGTGAGTAAGGTGCCCCAGGCCCGGTAGTAGACACTCCAGGTCGCGAGGAAATGGGGGAGTGTGCAGCAAGCAAGGAGGTGGGCAGGTGTCCAGCTGGAGCAGCATCCAAGAACAGGGAGGGGTCTTGACTTAGCAGGGACCGCAGAGGGGCCTCTCTTCCGCACCCCTGCCCCCTGGGGTCCCTTCCCGCCCCCCACCCGCACCCCTGTCCCTTTGGGTCGCCTCCCGGCCCCGCCCTGCCGCCATCCACGTGGCCGCAGCGCCGCCCGGTGGCCGCCGTCGGGCCGCGGAGGGGCGGGGGCGCGGAGCAGTGGCGCGGGACGCCGGGCGGGGGACGGGACGGGGCGGGGCGGGGGCGGGGTCTGGCGGCGGCCCTTCCCGCCGCCCCTCCCTCTGCCCACTCGGCGCCGTCTTGCGCGGTCAGGACCCGGAGCCTCTTCGCTCCGGACGAGTCCGACGAGGGCGTCCGAAGCACGGTCAGGTAAGGCCACTGGCAGCGCAGTGCCGCGCGGCGCGGGGACGCGGGGAGTTGGGTCTTGCCCGGTGGGGTCCGCCCCCGCCGCGGTGCTCCCACTTGCACCGCCGGCCTCGCCTGGAGCCCCCGGCTCCGCTCCTGGGGCGCCTCGCGCGGGGACCCTTCCGGCTGCCCCCTTCTCTCCTGGGTAGAGCCGGGTCCCCGTTCGGGGCGCCGTGCGGGGTCTCCTGGCGCCTGCCATCCATGCCCGGTCCCCCCATCTGCAGCCAGACCCCTGGCCGTTCCTGGGAGGTTCGGTCCTGTGTCTCGTGCCTGGGGACATCTCCAGAGTTTGAGGAGCCGAACCCACTCCCATGGGATGACCGCCCCCCCCAACACGAAACTGGGCACGAAGTGTCCAAGGGTGCTGGCCCCCTCCTCGGCTCAGCTGAGAGGGAGCGGTTGTCCCTCCTCCCCAGAAAGACTTGTCCCTAGAATGAGCTCCGAGGGGCCAGCTTCCCTGCAGTGGGCCTCAGGGGAGGAGGGGTCCCTGACATTCCGATGGAGAGCAGGGGAAGGGGGTCACAGTCACACCCCACCTACGCAGGAGCCAGCAGGAGCCCAGCCTGCCCCAGTCCTCTGAGGCTGGAGGTGTCCACTGAGCATCTGCCCCCCACCCGAGAGTCTGCTGAGGGAGACTGAGGGGAGCGGGCGGGGGGCGGGGGGGGGGGAGCGGGTGCTGACTATGCTGGGCGGCTCCCCGTATGGGCCGGCCCCACACCCGCCCCAGATCCTCTGGATCCTCCCCAGCAGAGCCGGGGACAGGGCCCAGCACCCACTAGGGCGGTGGGGGGAGGTCTGCCGCTGGGAATACCTGCTGATACCAGTAAGGACGACCGAAAACAGCAGGATGCCACCCCTATGTGCCTGCCATCCTGCCCAGGGCCCCCAAACCTCCTCCCCTGCACCTAGGGAGGAAGCTGACAGCTCCCACAGCCCTAGGCCACCCAGCTGTCCCCAAGGAAAGGCTCCTCACTTGCAGATTGACACCCAAAAAGGAGGCTTGAGGTCCACACATTTCCCTGGGTTTAGTTTCTAGTAAAGGAGCTCTGGCCTGGAGGCCCTCTTACAGCAGGGTTTATTCCCTGCCTGCCTGTCTGCCTCACCAGGGCCAGGAGGCCTGATGGGAATTTAGGGCTCCCAGGAAGGAGGGAAGTGGTCTGCCTCTTCCTGTCACTTGGTGGCAGGAGGAGGGGTGGGGGGAGGGCCTGGGCCCCTGGGGCATAGGTGACTGGGGGGGCTAGATGCAAGGGGCAGAGATGTGTCCATTCGGCCAGATGTGGGTCTCAATGGACCTCTGAAATACTCTGGCCACTGCAAAGCTGCCACCCTGGGCTGATGAAAGTGACCTGGGGGCAGGGCTGTGAAGACCACAGCAGGTTGGGGGCAGTTGTTGGGCCCATCCAAGGTGGAAGCCACAGGCAAGGCAACATATAGGAGACCAGGCTCCGGCTGCTGGGTCACCTGGTCGGGCAGGGCACATTCACAGCCAGTGGACTCTGCGTCACCAGACAGCACGGGTGGCTCTGTGGTGCAGTGGACCTGCCTGAGGTCCCTCAGGTCAGTCGAGCTCCCTGGAATGGGCCAGTGCCTGGGAGAAGGAGCAGGACCCAGGGGTCTTCCCAGGCCTCAGCAGAGGGTGTGGGCCGAGCCTGCCCTCCTCTCATCTATAGGACAGGGTCTCCAGGTACAGAGTGGAGGGAGACCATGTTTGCTGCCATGAATGCTTTATGATACCTGGAAAACTTGGCTCTCATGATTATTTTAAGAAAAACCCAAATAGTTTGATTCTTTTATTTTAAACCCCACCTCACGTTCCACTGGATTGGTCCCTCCTATGACTCCTTTCAAACATTTGTGCAGAGCCAAGGGACCCTGGTGTGGGGCACATCTGCAGAGAAGTGGGGCTCATGGGATTCTGCTCACTGAACAGGACCTGGAGGCCAGCCCCTACCCTGAGTACTCGTTGGGGTTGGGCCAGATCACAAAGCAACAGTGCAGTTAATGCAAATGGAATTGTTTTCTTAATTTACCTTTTGTGTTGTTCATTGTTGGTGTATAGAAATGCAAATGATTTTTGTGTATTGACTTTGTATCCTGCTTCTTAGATTAATTCATCTATTTAACAGTTTCTTTCTGTGGACTCTTCAGGATTTTGTACATGGAAGATCATATCATCTGTAACCAGAGATAATTTTACGTCTTTTATTTCTCTTTCTTGCCTCATTGTTCTGGCTAAGACTTCCAAAACTATGTTGAATAGAAGTGGTAAAAATGGGCATCTTGTTTTGTTCCTGACCTTAAAAAGCTTCTAGTTTCTCACGATTGAGTTTGATATTTGCTGTGGGACTTTCATAAATGGCTTTTATTATGCTGAGATAGTTTCCATCTAGTCCTACTTTGTTGAGTTTTTGAATTGTGAAAGGATATTGAATTTGATCAAAAGAGTTTTCTGCATCAATTGAGATGCTCATGTGGGTTTTTCCTTCATTCTGTTAATGTCGTGTGTTACATTAATTGATTTTAATATGTTGAACCATCTTTGCATTCCGGGAATAAATCTCACTTGATCATGATGTCTAACCCTTTTTCTATCCTGTTGAATTCTGTTTCCTAATATTTTGTTGAGGATTTTAGGCTGTAATTTTCTTTTCTTGTAGTGTCTATCTGATTTTGCTATCAGGGGTAATATTGTTCAGTTGCTAAGTTGTGTCCAACTCTTTGTGACCCCTTGGACTGCAGCACACCAGGCTTCCTTGTCCTTCACTGTCTCCCAGAGTTTGCTCAAATTCATATTCTATGAGTCAATGATGCCATCTGTAATGCTGACTTCATAGAATGAGTTTGGAGGTATTCCCTCTTCTTCAATTTTTTTTGGATAAGTTTGAGAAATATTGATATTAGCTCCACTTTAAATGCTGCATCAGTTCAGTTCAGTTCAGTCACTCAGTCGGGTCTGACTCTTTGCGACCCCATGAATCGCAGCACGCCATGCCTCCCTGTCCAACACGAACTCCCGGAGTTTACCCAAACTCATGTTCAAGTTGGTGA
Organism: Oryx dammah; assembly: GCF_014754425.2. Classification (NCBI taxonomy): domain Eukaryota; kingdom Metazoa; phylum Chordata; class Mammalia; order Artiodactyla; family Bovidae; genus Oryx; species Oryx dammah. Next base: position 11,481,335 of record NW_024070186.1, on the reverse strand, counting down.
TGCCATCCAGCCTTCTCATCCTCTGTCATCCCCTTCTCCTCCTGCCCCCAGTCCCTCCCAGCATCAGAGCCTTTTCCAATGAGTCAACTCTTTGCATGAGGTGGCCAAAGTACTGGAGTTTCAGCTTTAGCATCAGTCCTTCTAATGAACACCCAGGACTGATCTCCTTTAGGATGGACTGGTTGGATCTCCTTGCAGTCCAAGGGACTCTCAAGAGCCTTCTCCAACACCACAGTTCAAAAGCATCAATTCTTCAGCACTCAGCTTCTTCACAGTCCAGCTCTCACATCCATACATGACCACTGAAAAAACCATAGCCTTGACTAGACAGACCTTTGTTGGCAAAGTAATGTCTCTGCTTTTGAATACGCTGTCTAGGTTGGTCACAACTTTCCTTCCAAGGAGTAAGCACCTTGTAATTTCATGACTGCAATCAAGCCATCAGGTCCAGGGCTTTTCTTTGTCAGATCTTCAATTACTGATTCAAACTCCTTACTAATAATACTCAGATTTTTCTTCATGATTTTCTCTTTATAGGTTTGTGTTTCTAAGAATTTGTCCATTTCATCTAGGTTATCTAATTTGTTGATGTGCAACTGATTATAGTACTCTCTTATAATTCTTCTTATTTCTGTAGAATAAGTAGTAATTTCACACTTTCATTTATGATTTTAGTGATTTGAGTATTCTCTCTTTTTTTCTTAGTCCATCTAGCTAAAGGTTTGTCAGCATTGTTGAACTTTTTGAAGAATCAACTTTTGGTTTCATTGATTTTTTCTTTTGTTTGTCTATTGTCCATTTCATTTATCTCTGCTCTAATGTTTATTATTTCACACCTTCTGCTAGATGTATGTTTAGTTTGTTTTTTTTCCTAGTTCCTTAAATTGTAAAGTTAGGTTATTGATTTGAGATCTTTCTTGTTTTATGTAAACACTTATAGCTGTAAATTCTCTCCTTCATACTGCTTTTCCTGTGTTTCATGTATTTAGTATGTCTTGTTTTCATTTTTATCAGTCTGTGAGTATTTTCTGATTTCCCTAGTGATTATTCTTTAATCTTTTGGTTGTTTAAGAGTGAGTTGTTTAATCCCACAATTCTGTGAATTTACAATTCTGTGAATTTTCTAGTTTTCCTTCTGTTGTTGACTTCTAAAGTCATCCCATTGTGATCAGAGAAGATACTTTTCATGATATGTTCTTTTTAAATCTTTTGAGGCTTCCTTTGTCGTTACACTTTTCCCTATCATTGCAAGCCTTAGCCTCTCTGGTTGAGTTGACTTCCAGGGGAGTTAAAAGACTGCCACCTCCCCCACCCTTTTATTTTTCTCTTTTTCTCATTTTGGAAGTCAGACATCGAAGACTATAACATTGGAAAGCAATTGCATATACAGGGGAAATTAGACTGGCACTGCACATATCTAGGGGAAAGTACAGGCTCAGGAAGGATATAAGAAGACCTTACCTTTACTCCTCAGGGCTTCCCAAGTCCTAAGTGGTCAAGAACCTGACTGCCAATGCAGGAGACATAAGAGATGCAGGTTTGATCCCTGAGTCAAGAAGATCCTCTGGAGAAGGAAATGTCAACCCACTCCAGTATTCTTGCCTGGAGAATTCCATGGGCAGAGTAGCCTGGTGAGCTACAGTCCATGGGGTCACAAAGAGTCAGACACAACTGAAGTGACATAGCATGTACACACCCACCTTTACTGTTCAGGCTGATCCTTGGCACAGAGACAGCCTACAACATAAATAAAACAAAAACAATCAAAAATAGCAAACCCTAGGGAAGGAGAAGAATCTGATTTCCAGAGTTACCATATTAGATTCAAATGTCTAGTTTTTAACAAGACTCAAAAGGCAAGTAAATGAACAGGAAAATATGGCCCATTCAATGGAAAAAATGTAAACCAACCAAAACCATCCCTGAGAAAGACCTGATGGTGAATCTACTAGACAAAGACTACTTTAACACAACTATCTTAAAGATGCTCAAGGAGCTAAAGAAGATGTGAAGAAAGTAAAAAAGAATGTATTAATAAAATAGAAATATCAATAAATAGAAAACCTGGTAGAATCAAAAAAGACTTAATAAAGCAGAAGAGCACAATGATTTTATTTATTAGAGGGCTTCAAATGCCAATTTGAGCAAAGAAAGGATCAGTGATGTTAAAGATAAGACAATGGAAATTATGAGTCTGAGGAGCATAAAGAAAAAAAAGATTAAAGAAAAGTGAATAGAACCTAAAGGACCTGCATACAGTTTTGGGAGTCACAGAAGGAGAAGAGAGAGAAAAGGGCAGATGAAACATTTGAAGAAACTTCCCAAATTTGATGAATGACATGAATATAAACATCAAGACAAATAAGATGAACTTAAAGAGACTCACACATTACACATTATAATCAAACTGTCAAAAGACAAAAACAAAGAGAAAAATGTTATATTAGCAAGAAAGAAGTGGCTCATCAGATCCAAAGGAACTTCAATAACATTACCAGAAGATGTCTCATCAGAAACTCTGGAAACTAGAGGCAGTGGGTTAATATATTCAAAATGCTAAAAGAGAAAAATCTGTCACCCAAAAATTCTATATCCAGCAAAACTGTCCCCCAAAATTGAGGGCAAACTTTAAAAATTCCCAGATAAATAAAAGCTGAAGGAGTTCATTACTAGATCTGCCCTATAAGAAATGCTCAAGAGAGTCCTGCAGGTGAAATGAAAGGACAGTAGACAGTAACTTGAAGTCATATGAAGATATAAAGACCTCAGTAAAGGTAAATACATGAGCAATTTTATAAAGCTGTTATTATAACAGTAATTATTATAACAATGGCATATAACTCACTTATTTTCTACATGATTTGAGAGACTAATACATGTTTTAAAAAAACAATAATTAATCTAATGTATACCCAGGAGTGGAATTGCTGGGTCATGTGGTAGCTCTATAGTTCTTTTGAGAAGCCTCCATACTGTTTTCCACAGTGGATGCACCAACTGATTACACAGTGGAATCCACCAGTTCCCTTCAAAAGTGCATGAGGGTTTCCTTTTCTTCACATCCTCATCAACAGTTGTTATTTGTATTCTCTCTGATGATAACCATTCTGACACGTGTGAGGTGATATCTTATTGTGATTTTGATTAGCAACTCCCTGATGATTAGCAGTATTGAGAATTTTTTCCTGTACCTGTTGGCCACCTGCCTTTCCACTTTGAAAAAAATATCTATTCAGTTTTCCTGCCCATTTTTTAATTGGGTTATTTCTGTTTTTGATGTTGAATTGTACGAGCTGTTTATATATGTTGGATCAGTTCAGTTCAGTTCAGTTCAGTCGCTCAGTCGTGTCCGACTCTTTGCGACCCCATGAATTGCAGCACGCCAGGCCTCCCTGTCCATCACCAACTCCCGGAGTTCACTCAGACTCACGTCCATCGAGTCAGTGATGCCATCCAGCCATCTCATGCTCTGTCATCCCCTTCTCCTCCTGCCCCAATCCCTCCCAGCATCAAAGTCTTTTCCAATGAGTCAAGTCTTTGCATGAGGTGGCCAAAGTACTGGAGTTTCAGCTTTAGCATTTCAGCTTTAGCATTTAGGATTTCCAAAGAAATCCCAGGGCTGATCTCCTTCAGAATGGACTGGTTGGATCTCCGTTGGATAGTAACCCCTTATTTGGAGAAGGAAATAGCAACCCACTCCAGTATTCTTGCCTGGGAAATCCCATGGACAGAGGATCCTGGCAGGCTACAGTTCATGGGGTCACAAAGAGTTGGACACAACTGAGTAACTAACACACACACACAACTCATTACTGGTCGTATCATTTGCAAATATCTTTTCTCATTCAGCAGGTTGTCTTTTCATTTTGTCAGTGGTTTCCTCTGCTGTGCAAAAGCTTTTATGTGTAATTAGATTTCATTTGTTTAATTCTTGTTTTATTTCCTTTGTTTTTGGAGACAGAGGGAAAAAAATAGTGCTGTGATTTATGTCAGAGTGTTTTGCCCTTGTTTCCTTTGGGAATTTTATGATATCTAGTCTACATTTAGGTCTTCAATCCATTTTGAGTTTATTTTTATATATAGTGTTACAGAATGTTCTAATTTCCTCTTTTACATTTAGCTGTCCAGTTTTCCCAGCACCAATTATTGAAGAGACTGTCTTTTCTTCATTGTATATTCTTGCCTCCTTTGTCATAGATTAATGACCATAAGTGCACAGGTTTATGCACTGGGCTCTCTCTTCTTTCCTGTTGATCTATATGTCTGTTTTTGTGCCAGTACTATATTTTTTTGATTACTGTATCTTTGTGGTATAGTCTCCAGCTCTGTTCTTCTTGAAACTGGTATTATTGTAACTTTAGTTTGTAACTCCACATTTTGTTTTCTACATAATTTAAGGGACCAATGCATTAAAAATAATATTTGCTTGTGTTTTTGGAGCAGTTTTTTGTGTGTATGTTGTTTAACTTAAACTGGCTTCCCAGGTGGCACAGTGGTAAAGAATCTGCCTGATAATGCAGGAGACACAAGAGGCACAAGTTCTGTCCCTAGGTGGGAAAGATCCCCTGGAGTAGGAAATGGCAACCCACTCCAATATTCTTGCCTGGAAAATTCCATGGATGGAGCAACCTGGGGGGCTACCAGACTATGGGGTCACAAAGAGTCGGACATGACTGGGCAGGCAGCACAAAGTTAAACTGGCATAAATTCCAATTATATTGTTATAATTTTATAATGTTAAGTTAATCCCATGGTAACCATAAAGAAAGTACCTAAAAACACAAGAAGAAATGAGGAAGGGATGTAAATGTTTAACTACAACAATCAGCTACACAGAGAGGAAGACAGTAATGCAGAAAATGAGGAACAAAAAACTATAAGGTATATAGAAAACAAATAGCAAAACTACAGAAGTAATTCTCTCCTTATCAATAGTTATTTGAATTGTAAATGGATTATACTGTCCAAGCAAAAGACAGATACTGGATGAATGAACTTTAAAAAACACCATCCAGCTAAATACTATCTACAAGAGATTCACTTTAGATCCAAAGACACAAATGAGTTGAAAGTGAAAGGATGGAAAATGCTATTCCATGCAAATAGGAACCAAAAGAGAGCAGGGGCAGCTATACCAACACCAGGTAGAGTGAACTTTAAATCAAAAAGAGTTATAAGAGACAAAGAAGGATATTATATATTAATAAAAAGTTTAAGACAACAGAAAACAACATATTATAGTTGTAAATATATACACAATAGCAGGCTATCAAAATGTTTAAGCCTTAAAAATGTTAAATCTTGATCAAGCATTGGGAAGATGGTTGCCTGGCTCTTGGTCTGTTTCCACTCTGCCCATGTTGCTTTGTTGTAATAAAGGTGATATGTGAGAGCCCAGTTATCACGACTATGGACTCAAAACCATGCTGCCTGGATCTGGAGCTCAGCTACTAGCTGAGCACCTTGGTCAAGTTACCTATCTTGGTCTCAGTTTCCTCATCTGTGAAATGGAGGTTATATTGGCACTAATATCCAAGGGCTGATGTGAAGGTTAAAAATTTGCAGTGTACCATCTGGTGCAGAGTAATCATGGGCATTTCATGCCACTTCATCTTTTCTGTTTTCTTCAAAGACTTTTCAGTCCATGCTCTACACACAGTTATTTTCTCCTCCTGGATTTTATTTGGGTGCCCTGCATGAGGTAGGATTACTTTTAGTCATATTGTGAGCCCTTTTCCCAGCCTTCTTTCACTGCTCTGAAAACAGCCATCTCATCTTTTCAGTTCTCATATGGTTTTATGCCACTTGCTGTGTGGTCTTCTGGCCATTTCCAGCTCCAAAACAATAAATACTTCATTACTTTGATTGTATCCCATTATTGCACTTGATAGCATAAATTTTATCAACCTTCATTTTTTATTTTTCTCACCTACTCTTATTTACTCCTTCAGATGAACCTAGGATTTATTTTGTCAACAAATAATGGCAAAAAAGAAAATTTATTGGAAATTTTAGTCAAAATTACATTCAATTATAGATTTGGTTAGAAATAACTGATATTCTTAAGTATTGTATCTCTCATCTAAAATCAAGGTTTTTCTCCCCAACTGTGTTCTTTGGAATTTTTTTTAGTTTTTTCCATAAGTCATGCACATCCTTAAGTTCTTGTTAAGTTTATTCCTTGGATTTATTTTGGTTTTCTTGCTAGTGTAAATAGTATTTTTTCCATTACCTTTTCTAGTTGGTTGTTCCTGATAGAAGAAAACCTGTAGATTTTGTGTATTTTTCTTATAACTGCCTCATTGAAACCACTTTCTCTCTCCCCTAAACTTTGTTCTGTTTATCTTATTGAGTTTTCTAGGTAGATAGTACCATCTTTAATAAGGAGTTTCCGTCTCATCCTTTACACGATTTATACTTGCTTCTTTTTACTGGCTTATTGCATTGGCTTCCGATACAACGGTGAGTAATAGAGTGAGATCAACACTCTTTGTCTTTTTTAATTTTTGTACTCTAATGGTCATTCTTCAAGTGCAGGAGTTTTAAATCCAGAGTCAGTTCCATAGATGGGTCCACTGAAGTAATAAGGAACATGATTTCTGTATACGCGTAATCTGTGTATTTGTGTCAGGTAAAATTGTCCACATTCTTAAAGGAGTCTGTGACCCATGAAGACAAAAATGTCTATGTCAGTTTTGTGTAAAATTTGATTGTTGTTGTTCAGTTGCTAACTTGGGTCTGACTCTTCATGACCCACTGGAATGTAGCACACCAGGCTTCCCTGCCCTTCACTGTCTCGTGAAGTTTGCTCAAACTCATGTCCATTGAGTGGGTGATGCCATCCAACCATCTCATCCTCTGTTGTCTCCTTCTCCTCCTGCCTTCAGTCTTTCCCAGCATCAGGGTCTTTTCCAGTGAGTCATCTCTCTGCATCAAGTGGCCAAAGTATTGGACCTTCAGCATCAGTCCTTCCAATGAATATTCAGGGTTGATTTCCTTTAGGATTGACTGGTTTGATCTCCTTGCAGTCCCAGGGACTGTCAAGAATCTTCTCTAGCACCATAATTCAAAAACATCAATTCTTTGGCATTCAGCCTTCTTTATGGTCCAATTCTCACATCTGTACATGACTACTAGAGAAACCATATCTTTGACTAGATGGACTTTTGTCAGCAAAGTGATGTCTCTGCTTTTTAACACAGTGTTTAGGTTTGTCATAACTTTTCTTGATTTGAAATTTATACCCTTTTTGGTGTTAATCTAACTCCTAAATCTCTTATGGGGTTTTGCCTTGGCTGATTTTTTTAAATCATAAATGGATGTTTGGTGGCTTTAATAGAGCTGTTACATACATACCTTATTTTAATGTACTTCACATTATTGTACCTTGCAGATATTTTGGTTTTTACAAATCAGCAGCTTGTGGTAACCCTGCATTGAGCAAGTTTATCAGAGCCATTTCTTCAACTCTATTTGCTCACTTTGTGTCTCTGTCACATTTGGGGAGTTCTTGAAATATTTCAGACTTTTTCGTTATTACCTTGTTATGGTGATCTGTGATCAGCAGTCTTTAATATTACTAATACAACCCTCTGAAGGCTCAGATGATGATTAACATTTTTTATTGATAAAATATTTTTAATTAAGCTATGTATATTGTTTTTTAAGACATACACCATTTCACACAATAGACTACATTATAGTGTGAACATAACTTTTCTATGCACTAGAAAACCAAAAAACTCCCTAAATTCCCTTTATTATATTTGCTCTATTATGGTGGTCTGGAACCAAATCCACAATACCTCTCTATTGTTTGCAGAAACTCCTTGCAGAATATTTTTTAGGAATGGTGTGTAGGTGGCATAGACCTGAGCCCATTTACATCTGAGGTGCTTATCCGTTTTTTACTCTTTATTTGTTTTTAATTGAAGTATAGTTGATTCACAGTGTTGTGTTAATTTCTGCTGCACAGCAAAATGATTCAGATATACATGTATATGTTTTCTTTTATGTTCTTTTCCATTGTGACTTATCTGAGGATATCTAATATACTTCCTTATGCTATATAGCAGTTCCTTGCATTTTTATCCTTTCTAAATGTTAGTTTGCACATACTTACCCCAAACTCCCTGCCCATCCTCTCTCCCCCTTGGCAACCACACATCTGTTCTCTATGTCTATGAGACTGTTTCTACTTGGTAGATAAGTTAATTTATGCCATATTTTAGATTTCATATCATATCACTTATGTCATATGGTATTTATCTTTGTCTGACTTCGCTTCATTTGATTTCTCTAGTTACATTCATGTTCCTGCAAATGACGTTACTTTGTTCTTTTTTTGGCTGAGTAGCATTGTGGAGAAGGCAATGGCACTCCACTCCAGTACTCTTGTCTGGAAAATCCCATGGATGGAGGAGCCTGGTGGGCTGCAGTCCATGGGGTCGCTAAGAGTCGGATACGACTTAGCGACTTCACTTTCACTTTTCACTTTCATTCATTGGAGAAGGAAATGGCAACCCACTCCAGTGTTCTTGCCTGGAGAATCCCAGGGATGGGGGAGCCTGGTGGGCTGCCGTCTATGGTGTCGCACAAAGTTGGATATGACTGAAGCGACTTAGCAGCAGCATTCCATTGTGTGTATTAAATACGCACCGCCTCTTCTTTATCCACTCCTCCGTCAGTGGACATGCAGCTTGTTTCCATGTCCTGGCTGTTGTAAGTAGTGCTGCTATGGACATATGGATGCATGCATCTTTTTTAATTAGAGTTTTGTCTGGATATTTGCCCAGAATTGGGATTGCTGGATCATATGGGAATTCTATTTTTAGTTTTCTGAGATGTTTATTCTTGTATATGAAAGATAAGGTAGCTGGGTAGACATCCTTGGGTCATTTTATTTTCCTGTCAAAATTCTGAATTATTGTCTCATCTTCAGTCTACAGTGTTGTAGAAGAAGAGTTTGATGCCTCTATTAGTGATTTATTGCTGTATAATAAAGTATTCAAAAACAGTGATTTAAAACAATGTGCTAAGTCACTTGAGTCATGTCTGACTCTTTGTAACCCTATGGACTGTAGTCCGCCAGGCTCCTCTGTCCATGGGCTTCTCCAGGCAAGAATACTGGAGTGGGTTGCCATGCTTTCCTCCAGGGGAATCTTTCCGACCCAGGAATCTAAGGTACATCTCTTATGTCTCCTGCTTTGGCAGGCAGGTTCTTTACCACTAGCACCACCTGAGCATTTACTATCTCGTAATTTATTCAGGTTAGGAATTCAAGGGAGGCTTTGCTGGGTGCTTCCAGCTCAGGGTCCCTTGCAAGGTGCAGGCAGGATATTGGCTCTGCCATGGTCATCTGAAGTCTTGGCTGGGATGGAGGCTCTGCCTCCAAGATGGCTCACTCACCGCTGTCAGCTGGAGGCCTCATCACCTCCCCTCATGAGCTGCGGCAAAGGCTGTTGGCACATCTTCGTGTCATGACAGACGGCCTTCTCCTTGGCAAGCAGTTCGAGAGAGGACCAGGCAGAAGCCACCATGCCTTTTATGTCCCACGTGTGGAAGTCACACAACACACTCCAAGTTATTCTGTCGGCCACAGTGGTCAGTGATAATTTGGGGCTGAGAGGACTCCAAGGGGGGGATACCTTGGAGATTGCCTCCCATAGGGCAAAGTGATTTTTCCCTTTGGGTATTTCTGTATTTTGTTGTTGCTTTTGTGTTTTTCTACTGGGTAGATACTTTTAGAAGTTTTCATTACATTTGAGAATAATGTTTTCCACCAGTACACTTTATTCTGTGGGCCTCTGTTTAATTATGTGTGTTAATGCATAGTGTGTGTGGTGTATGATGTGTGAGTGTGTGGTGTGTGTGGTATATGTGTGTGTGTGGTGTGTGTATGATGTGTGGTATGATGTATGTGTGTGGTGCGTGTGGGGGTATGGAGTGTGTGTGTGGTATGTATACTGTGTGTGTGTGGTGTGTGGATGATGTGTGGTGTATGATGTGTGTGTTTGTGGAATGTGTGGTGTAGAGTGTGTGTGTGATATGTATGATGTGTGTGGTTTGTGTGTGATGTGTGTGTGAGATGTCCATGTATGTGGTGTGTGTGGTGTGGAGTGTGTGTGTGAGGTGTATAATGTGTGCATGGTGTGTGTATGATGTATGTGATGTGTGTGTGTGAGATGTCTGTGTGTGTGGTGTGGACTGCTTGTGTGACGTGTATAATGTGTGTGTGATATGT
>NW_024070186.1:11449706-11471082 GCF_014754425.2 Oryx dammah | reverse complement strand
GACCGAGGGCGGGGCTGGCTGCGGGGAGACCTAGCAGGCAGACCTCAGGCCCACCGGCTCAGGCCCCGAGGTGACGCCCGTGCATCCGCAGAGAAGGCCGACTGCCCGATCCACGTGTACTTCGTGCTGGACACGTCGGAGAGCATCACCATGCAGTCCCCCACTGACAGCCTCCTCTACCACATGCAGCAGTTCGTGCTGCAGTTCATCAGCCAGCTGCAGGATGAGCTCTACCTGGACCAGGTGGCCCTGAGCTGGCGCTACGGCGGCCTGCACTTCTCCGACCTGGTAGAGGTGTTCAGCCCGCCAGGCAGCGACCGGGCGTCCTTCACCAAGAGCCTGCAGAGCATCAGCTCCTTCCGTCGGGGCACCTTCACCGACTGCATGCTGGCCAACATGACCCAAGAGGTCCGGCGGCACGTGGGCAAGGGTGTGGTCAACTTCGCGGTGGTCATCACCGACGGTCACGTGACCGGCAGCCCGTGCGGGGGCATCAAGCTGCAGGCAGAGCGGGCCCGCGAGGAGGGCATCCGGCTGTTCGCGGTGCCGCCCAACCTGAAGCTGAACGAGCAGGGCCTGCGGGACATCGCCAACACACCGCATGAGCTCTACCGGAACAACTACGCCACCATGCGGCCAGACTCCACTGAGATCGACCAGGACACCATCAACCGCATCATCAAGGTCATGGTGAGTGACGGGCTGGGGCAGGGCAGCTGGAGGCAGTACACCCTCCAGGTCTGTCTGCCCGCTGTGAAGTGACTGAAGGGTGTGGGCCGGGGATGGGAAGGGGTCTGATGTCTGCCCTGATGTCCTGGGTCCCCGCCCAGATGAGGAGCTGGTGCCACCTCCAGTTCCCCACTCACCAGGGTTTCTCTCTGTGTCTTTTCCGCAGAAACATGAGGCCTATGGAGAGGTGAGAGTGTCTCCATCCCAGGCCCGCGGCTGCCAGGGCCTCTGACTCAGAAGAGATGACCACTTCTCCTTCCCACACCCCACTCCCAGGAGCTAAGACAGTGAGAGGGATGAGGGAGCATGACCCCTCTGCTCCCTGTGGAGCCTGAGACTGGAGCCTGATTGAGGGGCTCTTGCCCAAAACCATGCTGTTTAAGCCCAGGAGATCAGCATCAGGGTCACCTGCAATCCCTGTGGATGAGGCTTGAGGTTGAAGGTTGCCCCTGGGCTGACAGGCTCTATCCACCTAAATCAGGCCAGGAGAAGGCAGGTGGCCAGCTGTGTGCCCAGTGTGGGAACCTCGTCCCTGTGCTTCCCCAGCACCATCTCACAGCCCTGGCTCCTACAAGCCTGCCCTTTCCCAGGACAACTGCCCAAAACACAGAGATTTAACATGCAAGAACAGTGGAGACTGGCCAGCAGCAACTTAATCCTTCCTATTGCCAGTCATTGCTTAACCCAGCCTTGGTTTCCCAAACTTGACTAGAGCACTCATGTGGACCCCTGAACCTGCCCCTGGTGGGCACAGAGGCCTCCTGGACACCTCTCAAGTCTGTTCCATCACACAGCCCCATTCTAGGGGATGGCCCAGCGTCCAGGGGGCCCAGGCTATGCCCCACCCTCCCTTCCTCCCTCCCTCCCTCCCTCCCTCCTGGTACTTGTGACCCTGGCTTCACGCACTGCCCCTTGCTTCCGATTTCAGTGCTACAAGGTCAGCTGTCTGGAGATCCCTGGGCCCCCTGGCCCCAAGGGCTACCGCGGACAGAAGGTAAGATGCCCAGATCACTGGTGGGGTCGATGTCACAGGAAAGCCCCTGACCTCTCCCCAGCTCCATATCTTAGGGCCACTGCACCTTGGATGGACTCACCACTTCGCATCCTGGAGGATCTAAAATTCAGTTTTTATCAACTTCCTTTCCTATGGCATTTTCAGAAAAGTAGGAATACTTATAAATTAAGATTTGCCCATAAAATACTCCTCTAAAGTAAGCAAGCATGCCCACGTACATAAAGAAGCATGAGCTACATTACTGTTAGTAACATGAAAATTCATACAGGGCACCCATGCTTGTCATTTATTAAATAAGTGGTTTTAAAGAGGTCAGGTTGGCCCTGCATTTTCATAACAGCAGAGGTGTATAAAATGAAACTCTTCCAAAATTACTACCTGAGTATTAGAAACGCCAGTGGTTCATGTCAGAAAGCTGCTTCTTTCCAAATTCAGGGATGAGGCATCTAGGTGCTTGTCTGCCAGGCCCCTGGTCACATGTTCCCGCTGCCTCCCTGGTGACTCCAGTCCTAGATCCAGGGGTGAATTTACCACCAGAGGCAGCTTTGGCCACCCATGGCAGGGCTGTGACTCTGGTCCTTGGTGGGGAGGGAGTGTCTCTGGAAGCTGCTGTGGGGATCACTGTGGTTAGTGTGGGGGCAGAAGGAACCCCAAAACCAGGCACAGCTGTTCAGAAGCCTCTGCCCACCCACTAGTTCCTGTCTGTTGGTCTCCCTCTTCCTGGATCCCGAAGACCTACTCCTCCTTACTCCTTCCTCCTCTGACCACCTCTCACTTCTGCCCATCTCTGCCCTGAAACTGGAAGCATCTTAATAAGTAGATGCATTTACTTAATACAGTCCCACATTGTACAGTTAAACCTTGAATTCTGAGGAGCCTGCCTGTCTTGAGGTGTTACTTAGCTGCCCCCATGGGAGCTGGCATCGGGGCATGAGATACGGGCAGGAGCAACCAGGTGCAGAATTGGAGTCCTATAGATCTGTGTGGACACCTCCACCCCAGGGCCGCTCCAGCCCCACCACAGGGCAGCTTCTCAGAGAGCTGACAGTCAGAGCTCAAGGGAACAGGTCAGATAGGCCTGTTGTGACAGGATTCAGGACTCTAGGGGTCCCGAGGTGGCGCTCTAATCGTCACCTGGCCACCCAACCCCAGGACCACAGTCTTACCACCTCCTAGGAGCTCCCCCGGCCCAATGCCTCCCTTATTCCTTCCTCTGTCATCTGCTTTCAGGGCGCCAAGGGTAACATGGGTGAGCCTGGAGAGCCTGGACAGAAGGGGCGACAGGTAAGTGCCCTCCCCACCCTGGCCCGTCCAGAGGCCCCTGTCCCCAAGGCTGGGGTTGCATCCACCACCCTCTGTTCCTCCACAGGGAGATCCAGGCATCGAAGGCCCCATTGGATTCCCTGGACCCAAGGTAAGTTGCTGCTGACTCTGTCTGGGGGGGCGGAGACATGGGGACAAGCCAAGGGCTTCCTGCCTCCAGGAGGGGCCAGCCACAGGGTCAGGCTGTGCCCGGCATAGCTCATCATCCCCACCACTGCCCCACGGAAGTGTCGCGTCATCCCTGGTGGCACCTGTCCACCAGAGTCTGCCGACACACCCCCTTCTCCTCCCTGGACCTGGTGGGTGGGTCCCAGCACCCCGACCACCTGTGGTAATGCTTCTTTTCTTTCCTTCTGACCTCAGGGTGTTCCTGGTTTCAAAGGCGAGAAGGTGAGATTCCACTCTGGGCATCTGACCTCACCCAGCCCAACCCCCTCAGCTGCATCCTTCAGCGAGCCAAGGGTCCTTCCCGGGACACGAGACCCCGCGTCATGCCGGTCGTGACCTCTGGGGCCTCTCTGGCCTGGTGTTTGGTCTGAGGCAGACTCGGCCTGGAGGCAGTGGTGTCTGTGATGTGGGAGATCAGCACTAACTGGCCTCTTTCCTCCTGCACAGGGCGAGTTTGGAGCCGACGGGCGGAAGGTGAGCAGAGCGACGGGTGAGGGCAGGGTGCCCACCTTCCCACTGCTCAGAAGGAAGTACCAGGGAGCTAACGGGGTCCCTCCTCCCCTCTCCTCCAGGGTGCCTCCGGCCTGGCAGGCAAGAACGGGACAGATGGGCAGAAGGTGAGTACACTGTCCCTGGGCGGGGCAGCAGTGCCCATGGAATGAGCATGATCCTTTTCAGACTCTCAGGTCCTTCAGGGGGTGGGCTTCTGGGCCCATCTGCCCACTGCCCACACCTGTGGCTTGGGCAGCCCCTGGTTGTGCCTCCTCAGTGGACACAGGACAAACAGGGACCCGCATGAGGGGAGTGGACATTTGCTGCAGAAAAGCAGGTACTGGCCAGGCAGGAGCCTCCCAGCCTGGCCTGCAGACCTCATGTCTGGCCTGGCTGGGGGTCCACAGACCCCCACGGGTACACACACACAAGTGTCGCAGGAGACCATGCATGCTCGCACACATGCACACACGTGGAGGAGACACCGCAGACCCCCATGCTCCCGGCCACACCCCAGGGATGCCCTCCCACCTCCGCGGAAGTGCCACCCTGACAGCCATTCACACAGATGCCCCACAAGGGGTGCCCAGTGTGCCCAGACCTGGCGCCTCTGACCCCTGACATCAGGGCTCGTGTCCCCAAATCCGGCCCTGACGCGTCTTCTGCTCCCCTCTTCTCCTTCAGGGCAAGCTGGGGCGCATCGGACCTCCTGGCTGCAAGGGAGACCCCGGGGATCGGGTGAGTGCAGCCTGGTCAGTCCACCAGCTGTAGCAGGAAGCCAGGTGGCAGGGGCCATAGTGGGGCTCCTCCCCAACCACCTGTCCTGGACCCCTGCCAGGGTTCAGCCAGGGTTGCGGTCACAAAGTGAGAAGTGACCTCAGGGCTCCTGAGTCAGATGGAGGGGAGCCTCTCTACAGTCCCAAGGCACACCCCCCACGTTGGCAGCTTGTCTGATCTGCCCACCCAGGCCCAAGGGGTCCCAGCATCCAGTCCAGAGATGGGGTGCTGGTCACCCTCCCCCTGGTCAGCTGGCCCTGAGCTCACAGGGAAAATTCAAGCATGGCCTTGGGCAGGAGCCCAACACAACCCTCTCCCTTCTATCAGGGCCCTGATGGCTACGTGGGGGAAGCCGGCAGCCCTGGGGAGCGAGGAGACCAAGGCTCAAAGGTAGACAGCCTGGCCGCGGCGTGGGTGGGCCAGAGCAGATGGGGCCACCACCCTCCCAGGGCCTTCTCCCTGCCCACAGCACCCGGTCTAGATGCCCAACAAGAGGCACTATCCCTGCAAACCAGGCCGGGGGCCATGGGGTGCCCACACATGGGGGTCATGTGGTGCCTACAATGGGGGTCATGGGGTGCCCCCACATGGGGGTCATGGGGTGCCTACAATGGGGGTCGTGGGGTGCATACACATGGGGGTCATGGGGTGCCCACACATGGGGGTCATGGGGTGCCCACACATGGGGGTCATGTGGTGCCTACAATGGGGGTTGTGGGGTGCATACACATGGGGGTCATGGGGTGCCCACACGAGGGCAGGGCTTGCTCCATGGACACAGGAGAAGAATCGCAAGCCCCCAGCCCCACCGGGGTCCTGTCCTGCTCCTGGGTCTGAGGAACAAGAGGCTAATTTCTTGATTTCTCCAAACACTTCCAGGGGGACCCTGGCCGCCCAGGACGCAGAGGCCCCCCAGGGGAGAATGGGGCAAAAGGAAGCAAGGCAAGTGTTCCCGGGGGCGCTGCGCTGAGACCTGTGCTACCCCATGGGGGGAAGGAGCGGTGAGGGAGGGAGGGAGGTGGTCGTGCAGGCCGGCCTGGACCCTGAGCATCCCCCCCACCCCACCTCTCTGGCCCTGCTGCCAGGTGACTGGGGTATACTGCACCCGAGGCAAATGTGGTCCCTCTGGAGGCAGCAGGCGTGAGTCCACTTGGGGCTGGGCCCTGCCCCTGGCCGCTGACACATGTGGCCAGGCCATCACTGTGACTGAGCCATCTCCTCCCCACAGGGCTATCAAGGCAACAATGGAGCCCCAGGAAGTCCTGGCCTGAAAGGAGCCAAGGGCGGGCCTGGGCCCCGAGGACCCAAAGGCGAGCCTGTGAGTTCACACCCGCCCAGCCCCGGGGTGCCCGTCCCCCTGGCCCCTCCCTCCTGCTGAACCACCCCAGCACACTCCCTGCTCCGGGCACCTCTGAGCCCAACATCCTCTGGTGTCTCTAAATGTGCCCCTTGTCCCCGTGCCGCAGACACCAAGCAGGGCCACCAAAGAGTGGCCTGCAGGGCCCAACCACGCCCCTGCCAGACACTTGGTGCCTGTGAAGTGGCCCTGTGTCCCCATCTCACCCCCCAGCAGGACACACCTGAGGGCTAAACCTAGACCCAGAGACACACGGGGCCGATCTCCAGGCTAACCCTCAGAGAGGCCGCAGCCTGAGGCCTGGCCTAATCCAGCAGGGACCTGAGTGACCACGCAGATAGCTGGTCCAAGCTGGTGTCAGTCATGTCACCTGAACCCCCAGCCTGCGTCATTCCCAGACCCTCGGCTGGGACAAACTGGCCCAGCAGAGGACACAGTCTAGGCTGAAGCACTCTGAAGGGGGTCCCAGGCCCCACCGCCAAAGTCCTTATGGCGAGAACAGAGAGTAGGGTTCCAGTGTGGCCCCCACCATCAGGAACCCCTTCCACAAGCCTGTTTTCTGCAGGGGCGCAGGGGAGACCCTGGAACCAAGGGCAGCCCAGGCAGTGACGGCCCAAAGGGTGAGAAGGTGAGTGCCTGTGTTAAGGGAGCCTGGGGCATTGTCAGCCATGTCTGTGTCTGCACTGGGGTCTCACTGGGTTGAGGGGCCAATGGGGGCCCCATAACAAGGGATGACCAACACCCCCTCCACAGTCCACCTCAGAGAACAAAGGTGACCCCCAGGGCTTGACCGTCAAGGGGTGCGTCCTGCAGGGTCTGGGAGAGCGGAGGCACTCCCTGCTGAGGGGCCTGGCAGGGCCAGTTCCACGCACGCCATGCACAGTTGCGCAGGCTGCACACTGCTCCACTCCCGGCCTCCCCTCCCCTCCCCCGCACACGTGTTCCTATAGCTGGCGCAGGAGGTCTTGTGATGAAAGCCAAGGGCAGCCAGCTCCCTGTGAAATGTGAGTGAAGGGCTCCAAGGAGGGCTTCCTCCTCTGGACATGAGCGGTGGCTCCTGCCCAGGCTGCACGAGGCTGAGTGGACAGGCCTGCTGTTTTAGCGTCACCCTCCACAGTGTGCGGCCTCCTCCTCCGGGGAGTTAATGATCCCCTCTCCTACCTCTCTCGCATGCAAACCAAACTAACCTGGCCTTTCTTCTCACAGGGGGACCCTGGTCCTGAGGGGCCCCGGGGCCTGGCTGGAGAGGTTGGCAACAAAGGAGCCAAGGCAAGTGGTCATGGCTGGGTGGTCACAGAGGCCACGTGTCCTCCTGCTGGAGGGAGTGTACCAGGAGCGCCTGCCCTCTCCTGCCCTCCACCCTTCAGACCCAGCCTGAGGGCCCCTGTGGTCAGGGCTGAGGGCCTCTCAGAGGGCAGCACAGCCCCATCTTGCTCATGTCCACAGTGAATCTCTGAAGCGTCTCGTCCCTCTTCCTTCCAGGGAGATCGTGGTTTGCCTGGACCCAGAGGTCCCCAGGGGACTGTCGGAGAGCCTGGGAAACAGGTCAGTAGCCGAACGCCGAGGAGGGCCCCTGGCTCTGGGACCCAGGCTCCTCGCTGACCTTTGACCTCATCGTCCCCCTTCCCCACTCTGCAGTCCATTTGGGTCCTTCTGTCCTTGGGCAGGAAGGACACTGTCCCCACAAACCGGGGCAGTGGGACAGGGGGCATCTCACACCCTCATCCTGCCCTGGGGGGTCCAGCTTTACCAGATGGGAGGCGGTGTGGGGCCTGGGAGCTGGACGTGGCTCGTGGAGAGTAGAGACCTTCAGGATGCCCAGCCCCATGGGGCAGCAGTGTTGCCTGGGGGTCAGAGCAGGATGAGGTCAGTCTCCCTCTGTGCCGACTCCCTGCCTCCTTTCTGTTCTCAGGGATCTCGGGGAGACCCTGGTGATGCTGGTCCCCGTGGAGACTCAGGACAGCCTGGCCCCAAGGTATGCCCCCTCCTCACCCTCCAGGATGGGGCTGGGAGCCTGACCAAGTCTTCCAGGAATCTGCCTGCTTAGTCCGCTTGGTGTGGGAGGACATCAGGGGCTGAGCAGCAACCCCCCCCACCTCCCCCATTTTCTCACCCTTGGGGGTAGTACGTCCTCCCAAAGCGGGCCTTGCCCATGAGGCCCCTCCCCACCAGCCCCAGGCCAGGCTAGCTGGCTCAGTGTCCACATTTTCCCACTGGACCTGCCCTGACTGGCCTCCTGTGTCCCCCAGGGAGACCCTGGCAGGCCTGGATTCAGCTATCCCGGACCCCGAGGAGCACCTGTAAGTCCTGGCACCTGGTGTGGGACAGGTACTGGGGGAGGGCCATGACCAGGGAAGGTTCTTGCTAGTTCCTGCTAGGCCCAGGGTGAGGGGAGAAGGGCCCGGAGCGCCAGCAAGAGAAGAGGCAGGCCTCCTGGAACCTCAGACCTTCTCCCACAGCCTGCGTGGCTCACCGTGAGGGTTGGGATGGGGCTGCAGGGCCTGCCAGCCCTCAGCCCTTGCTGAGTGACCCCTGTGCTTGCCTCCCAGGGAGAGAAGGGCGAGCCGGGCCCCCCCGGCCCCGAGGTACGTACTGTGGTGCATGGGGCTGTCTGTGCGTCTGGTCTCCTCTGAGCTCTAGGGGTGGGAGCTGGCCATGCCCTGAATCTGTGCGGGGTTGCATCTCTGCCAGCACTGCTGAGTACGGGTTCCTCCTGAAAAAGCTGGCAGTCTGCTGAGGCTGGGGTAGGGGAGCAGTGCTGGTCCACAGAGCTATCTGCGCTATTAACAACGGTGTCCTGTGTCACAGGGGGGCAGAGGTGACTTTGGCTTCAAAGGAGAACCTGGGAGGAAAGGCCAGAAGGGAGAGCCTGTGAGTACCTCTGCGCCCAGGGCAGAGCCATGAGCGGGGACCACCCAGGGCATTGCCAGAGCCCACCTGCCCTTTTCCTTCTCAGGCAGATCCTGGTCCCCCTGGTGAGCCTGGCCCACGAGGGCAGAGAGGAGCCCCAGGACCTGAGGTAGGTCAGTCGCCATGCCTTTGGCCCTGAGGCCCAGCCCCTGGGTCAGCCTGACCAACAGGCACCCAAACCATGTGACATGCAGACCGCAGCCCTCGCAGCCTCGGCCATGAGGAGTGTCACCTCTCACTGTCACCCTTCCTCCTCCAGGGAGAGCCTGGCCCCCCGGGAGACCCCGGCCTCACGGTAGGTATCAGCTAGGGTTGGACTCGGGATCCTCCTTCATCTTAAAATCCTAAGAAAGGGCAGCAGGGACGGACAGGTCGGGGGTGAGCTCAGGGCAGGAGGTGGACAGGGTCTGCAGGCTCCCAGGAAGCACTTCTGGTCCCTCCCCATGGTTCACGCTCTGCCGGGCCCACCCGGCTGTGTTCCAGGAATGCGATGTCATGACCTACGTGCGGGAGACCTGCGGGTGCTGTGGTGAGTCTCGGCCCCCAGGCGGCTACACCAGAGCACTTGTGTCCCTGGGGGCTCCTGTCCAGGGGTCAAGGTCACCTGCCCTAGTCCTGCCCTCCGGCTTGTGTTCACTGTTTCCCATGGTGCACTTGGGTGCACGCCCCTGGCGTCTAAGGGTGTCTCCATGGGCCGGGGGTCAGCGCAGCGACCCTCCCGCCCCTCGGTTCGCCCAGCCCCGCCCTCCTGCCCGGTTCCCGCTGACCCCACCCCACCGCTCTCCTGGCTCCCGGCAGACTGTGAGAAGCGCTGTGGCGCCTTGGACGTGGTGTTCGTCATCGACAGCTCCGAGAGCATTGGCTACACCAACTTCACCCTGGAGAAGAACTTCGTCATCAACGTGGTCAACAGGCTGGGGGCCATCGCCAAGGACCCCAAGTCGGAGACAGGTCAGCTGCACCGCAGCGGGCTGGGGGTCCGGGAGCGCCAGGCCACAGTCTTGAGCAGAGGGGCCGGCGCACAGGGTGCCTGGGATCAAGATGGAAGCCCACGGGAGGGGTCTTGGAGGGGACCTAGCTCCGCCAAGGCTGACCTCACACCCACCCCCGCTGCAGGGACCCGCGTGGGCGTCGTGCAGTACAGCCACGAGGGCACCTTCGAAGCCATCCAGCTGGACGACGAGCGCATTGACTCGCTGTCCAGCTTCAAGGAGGCCGTCAAGAACCTTGAGTGGATCGCTGGCGGCACCTGGACGCCTTCGGCCCTCAAGTTCGCCTACAATAAGCTTATCAAGGAGAGCCGGCGCCAGAAGACCCGCGTGTTTGCGGTGGTCATCACAGACGGCCGCCACGACCCCCGGGACGACGACCTCAACCTGCGGGCGCTATGTAACCACGAAGTGACCGTGACGGCCATCGGCATCGGGGACATGTTCCACGAGAAGCACGAGAGTGAGAACCTGTACTCCATTGCCTGCGACAAGCCGCAGCAGGTGCGCAACATGACGCTCTTCTCCGACCTGGTGGCTGAGAAGTTCATCGATGACATGGAGGACGTGCTGTGCCCAGGTGAGTCAGGCGGGGGGTGGGGTGGGGGGTGGGGTGGAGGTGGGTGGTGGTGGGGGGCCGGGGTGAGCGGGGAGAGGGGAGGGATAGGGCGGGGCAGGGAGAGGTGGGGCTGCACGGGGAAGGAGGGGGCAGGGGGGCAGAGCGGAGGAGAGGAGGCAGGGAGAGAGGAGGGGCTCCTGGCCCTGAAGGACCTGAAGGAGAGTCACCAGGACCCCTGCTGCTTTTCCTCTCTCCTAGATCCCCAGATCGTGTGCCCAGATCTTCCCTGCCAAACAGGTAACGTGGGCACCGCTGACCCCCAGACAAGTCAGCAGCCAGGGCCATAGGGAGGGCTGTTCAGGGACCTCAAGAAATGCTGATGCGGCCACCCCCTGGAGAAGCCTCAGGTTCCAGACCTGTGGTGGCCTAGCCTCCAGGATCCCAGCACTTCTAAGGAGGGGGCTGGGGGTGCTCAGCCACCCTCCACCTCATGCATGTGGGGAAGGGGAGCTGCCCACTGGGCACTGTGCTGGGCTCTCCAGCTACTGGTCTCAAACCCACAGGTGCCCAGAGGGACAGAAACCCCAGGGCTGCCTGGGGCTGAAGCCCTGGATCCATGCATGAAATGGCTGGTCTTAAACCCTCCAGGAGGTGAACACATCCACAGCCCAGGGGCAGCTGGGCGAGGCGATGGGGCCTCTCCCCTGACAGCCCTATGCTGCTGCTGCCCGGCATTGCCAGTCTGATCTTCTGTCCGGAAGCAGACGTTTAGGGGGCCATGCCCCCTGCCCGACGTGTTTGCACTAGTGTGAGAGGCTGGGGACCCACAGAGGCTGCTCCAAGGGGTCCCTTAGGTGGGGGATGGGGCCAGGATGGCATCGTCCAGCCCCACTGGGCATCGAGCTACTGCCTGCAGGTCTATACTGCAGTGACTGGGCCACGGAGGTGCCCAGGGACACCAGAAGCTGAGCCCCCACGGCTCGCCCTGCCCTCGCCAGCCGGGTCGTAGAGCCAGCTGGATCCTTGCGCTGAGTTGTGGGTGCTGGGCCTGTTCTGGAAGTGGGGCCTCCAGGGCTGACTCTGGGAGGTAGAGGCTGCCACAGCGGGCAGGGGCCAGATTGGGCTGGGCTGCTGGCGGGTCCAGTGTTGATGGGAACATGGGGCCTGTGTCCACATCCATGTCTGCCATGAAGCTGGCGCTGGGGCAGGCTCCTTCCAGGCGTCAGATGGGCCCCTGGGTAGGTTCAAAGGCTCCAAGGCAGCCTGAGGGGAGGGAGTGTGTTGACTTGGGGACAAGGGTCCCTGCTCTTATACTGACAGAGAACTTCCAAGGAAGTGCTCCTGAGGTTGTGCCAGTGACCACGCCATGGCTGATGGCGAGCAGTGGGGGCATCCCAGAGACAGCCTGGGCCTGAGGGCCCAGAGTCAGCTGGAGACAGTGGTGTGTGGTGCCCAGAGCCACCCAACCCCCAGAGGCTGACCCAGTAGCGCCAATCCCCATCTCTTCTGGGGCTGAAGGGGCTGGTGTCCCCACAGAGACCCACACAACCCATGGTCTGTGCCTCTGCCACCCTCAGGACACCCAAGTCCTCCCAGGGTAGGAGCCCTGTGGTCAGGTGGCCTCTTGAGGGCAGAAACCTGAGCCCAGCCCTGGTGCCAGGGCCCAGCAGTCATCTTGCTGGGGAAGTTTCAAGTCTCTCACCACGGGCAGGGTCTCTGTAGCTGCTTCTCACAAGCTGAGGCTGGTCCCCCTGTTCCTAGTTACTAAGAGTCTGTCATGAACATGTGTGGGAGTTTGTTAGATGCTTTTTCTGCACCTATGATATGATTGGGTGGTGTTTTTTCTTTAGCTTGTCAACATCATGGGCTACAGTCTTTGCATTTTGAATGTTGACCCAGCCTTACAGACCTGACATAAATCCCACTTTGTCATGGTGTGTAATATATATAGATGTATGTATATATATATACATATATACACACACTGTTGGTCTTCCCTGGTGGCTCAGCGGGTAAAGAATCCACTTCCAATATGGGAGACACAGGTTCGACCCCTGGGTTGGGAAGATCCCCTGGAGGAGGGCATGGCAACCCACTCCAGTATTCTTGCCTGAAAAAAATCCCATAGACAGAGGAGCCTGGCAGGCTACAATCCAAAGAGAAGAGTTGGACATGACTGAACAACTGAACACACATAGATATAGACTGTTGGATTCAGTTGCTAGTATTTTGTTGAGGATCTTTGCATGTGTTCATGAAAGATGAACAGAGCTGTGTGACCTTTCTTGTGATGTCTTTGGTTTTGATATTAGAGGGATGCTGGTCTCCGTCTTGGTGATCTCACTTCTCCTGAGCCTCCAGGACCTGACAGTGAAAGGGAACAGACCCCTGAGAGACCCCTTCTCCCTTCTCCTAACTCTTCCTTTTACTAAACTCACAATCTCATTCTTTTTTTTTTTTTTTAATTTCCACCTTGTCCTCTTTTTTAAAAAATATTTATTTGGCTGCATTGGGTCTTAAGTGGTGGCATGCTAGGTCTTTGTTACAGCATTTGAACTCTTCATTGTGCATGTGTGATCTAGTTCCCTGACCAGGGATTGAATCTGGGCCCCTTGCATTGGGACTGTGGCATCTTAGCCACCACCAGGGAAGTCCCTCATTTCCTTTAAAATGATTTGAAATTTCCAAGTAAATTAGATACTGTGCCCAGAGAGGAAGAGAGCAGATGTAACTACAGAATGTGCTCCTTGACACGAGTGGACTCCATCCAGCATGCTGAGGGCTGAGCAGACAAGGTGCAGGGGGATGCTGCCCACTCTAGTGCAGCCCGGACCTTCTGGGTCAAGTGGCCCTGTCCACCCAGAGACTCAGCCACATCTGGGCTTGGATTGACCTGGGTGGCAACTCAGCTGGGGTGGAACCACGAAGCCACCATCAAAGAGAAACAACGCTGGACACCAGTCAAAGGCAGCAAAGGCAGGTTTTCCTCCACGACAGCTGCTGTAGGAGGGAGGAGAGCCAGGAGGCCTGAGCCTTGCTCCCCACACCAAGGCCAGGGCTCTAGAAGGCTGGGGCCCGAAGGAAGGGCACAGAGCAGGGGTGAGGCCATGGGCCAGGCTACCTGGACGAGCTAACTGGACATACCAAGGCCCCCCAAGGACAGGAGGCTTTGGGCCCTTTGGGCCCAGAGGGTAGGCCCTGACCTCCCCAGGGACAGGGTGGGTAGAGAGCGAGAGGCTCACAGAGCGATTATTCCTCAGTCCTTGGAGGAATAGGGGATCGAGCTCTGGCTCTGGGCCTAGAGATTTACATCTAAAGGGCGGGGTAGATTTGTCTAAAGAAATTGCTCCAGAGGGGTTCCAGGGGTCACCTGCCAGCACCCGGTGCAGGTGAAACAGGCAGGAAATTCTCCTGGTGGTGCTGAGGCCATCCCAGGGCAGGCCCTGAGTTGTCAGCAGCCACCAGGCCGGGTACATTTCAGAAGCCATCCGTGCTCAGAGTCTCGCGGTTCTCGAGCTCTTGCTCCATCTCCTCGGGGCTCCCTGAAGCCCCACTTACTTGGCCTTGGCCCTCAGGGCCAACAGAGGGGGAGCTGCAGCCTCCCTGGCTCCTCATCTAACCCCTGGCTGAGCCTTTGGCCCCTCCTCGTCTCCGAGGAGAGAAGCGGCCGGAGGCGTGCTCATACCCACCACATCCCTGAAAGGCCTCTCTGGAATCCCCCGCAGATGGACCGTGGCCTGGCGGCGAGCCCCCGGTCACCTTCCTCCGCACGGAAGAGGGCCCGGATGTCTCCTTCCCCAGGACCATCCCCCTGATCCAACAGTTGCTAAACGCCACGGAGCTCACGCAGGACCCAGCTGCCTACTCCAAGCTGGTGGCTGTGCTGGTCTACACCGCGGAGCGGGCCAAGTTCGCCACAGGAAACGAGCGGCAGGACTGGATGGACCTGTTCATTGACACCTTTAAACTGGTGCACAGGGACATCGTGGGGGACCCCGAGACCGCGCTGGCGCTGTGCTAAAGCCGCAGGGTGCAGCCCCATCTGGCTGCATGAGCTCCCAGGGGCTGCCTGCCTTACACTGCCAGGCTTGAGACAGCAAGAAGCTGTTCTCTCAGTCTGGAGGCCAGAAGTCCAAAGTCAAGGTGTCCTGGGCCACACCCACCCTGGGTCTCTAAGAGAGGGTCCTTCCTGCCTCTCCAGTTCCCCTCTCTGCCTCTGTGGTCATGAGACTTCTCCCCTTCCCCTCTGCCTCCTCCTACCAGGACTCTTGTGGTCGCACTTAGGGCTAGATAACCCAGGATAGTCCCCCCCCGACCCCGACCATTTCAGGGGAATTGTTCATTGAATTCCATCTGCAAAGTCCTTTTTTGCCACATAAGGTCACGGTCACAGAATCCAGGATTAGGACCTCTCGGGGGCCATTATCTGGCCAGAAAGAAAGAGAGACCAGCAGAGCATCACAGACGACCCAGCTCCTGGCTCCACCGCTGGCCTCTGCCCAGGGCCCCTGTGCAGTCCTCTTGTCCCCTGGCTGAGACATGGAGGAAACCCCCTGCCCACACCACCAGTCCCTACATCTCAGACTCTGCCTGCCAGGGACACAGAGGGAGCTTGCTGGGCACTTTCAGTCCAGCTTGAAGCTGCTCTTCATCTGCACCACCACCAAGATAAGCTGCATCATTAATAAGCTCCTTAAAAAACAGAAAAAAAAAAAAATCTACTGAAACCCTCGCTCCTCTGCGGGGAGCAGCACTCCAAGGACACACCCAAGCATGTCCTTCAGGTGCTGTGAGCTCATCTCAGACATTCTATAAAAGCTGAAAAGCAAGGTACCTGAGTGTGTGCTGTGGTCAGCGGTTTGCTGGGGTGAATTGGTTGCTCGCCGGACTTTGAGGGTGACCCATGTGGCACAGGAGGGTGGGGGTCACCTGGTGCCTACAGGACCCAAAGAGGACCTTGCCCCCCTCATGGTTGCTGCCAAGCGTCAGACGCCCCTGTGTGCCCAGCCCTGGGTCAGCACACCTGGGCTATGACCAGAGTCCTTTACTGCCCAGGTCAGGAGGGGTGATCAAGGGCTGAGGAGCTAGACCCAATTGGGGAGGACCAGCCTGGTCCATGCTGAGCCCCCACGGTGGTTAGAGTTGCGATCTCAGCAGTGGCTTAGGGGAGGGGCTTGGCTGCACATTCCTGGCCTATGGACAGGGACCGAGCCTGTGGTCCCTCCTGTGTGTGGAGCGGGTTTTCAGCCTATGTAGTGGCATGCCCCCTAGCTCTAGCCTCAGCCTGGCAGCAATCTTGCCTGCACACTGTCCAGCATGTCCAGGCTGGTGACTGCCCAGATGAGGGCAAGGGTGTCCTGGCCACACCTGTGCCCACTGGCCTATCAAAGCCTCATCTAGTTGAGGGGCCCCTCTCTCTAACATTCCCAAGGCTGGAGATATCTGGCCAGAGGTGGGTCATTGAGTCTGAGGATCTTCTTAAGCTCTTTTTACACAGTCACACCCTCATTCCCCATGGACTGTGATCCTTCGTGGGTGTATCCAATTCTTGGGTCAAAAAAGGGGGCTTTATGGACCCCTCCCATGAGGGCCTGGAGGCTGCTGGGCAGAGGTGGTGCTGGTAGAGTGAAAAGGGGCCCCTCAGTCTCAGGGTTGGGGACATTTCCTGGTGGCAGCACAACCAAAAGAGATGGTGTCGGTCTCAGGGAGACGGGTGGGAGTCTGCACCAACGCCCTGGGCCCTATCAGGTTGGGGAGTTCCCAACCAAGCGGCCTTGGGCCTCAGTGCTCCTGTGGGCGGGGTGAGCGTAAAGAGGTGAGTGCGGGGCGTGGCCCGGCGGGCGCTCCAGGGCCCGGGCCGCCGGGCCTCACGTGGGTCGCCCGCGCACCACCCCTTCTCGCTCCTAGAGCTGTACGTGGCCCAGTGCACACAGCGGCCGGTGGACATCGTCTTCTTGCTGGACGGCTCTGAGCGGCTGGGTGAGCAGAACTTCCACAAGGTACGGCGCTTCGTGGAGGAGGTGTCCCGACGGCTGACCCTGGCACGCAGGGACGACGACCCGCTCAACGCGCGCGTGGCGTTGCTGCAGTTCGGGGGCCCGCGTGAGCAGCAAGTGGCCTTTCCGCTGACCTCCAACCTGACCGTCATTCAGGAGGCGCTGGCGAGCGCGCGCTACCTCAACTCCTTCTCTCACGTGGGCGCAGGCATCGTGCAGGCCATCAACCAGGTGGTGCAAGGCGCTCGGGCTGGGGCACGCCGCCACGCGGAGCTGTCCTTCGTGTTCCTCACCGACGGAGTCACAGGCAACGACAGCCTGGACGAGGCGGTACACTCCATGCGCAAGCAGAACGTGGTGCCCACCGTGGTGGCCGTGGGTAGTGACGTGGACGCGGATGTGCTCTCCAAGATAAGCCTGGGCGACCCGGCCGCCGTCTTCCGCGAGAAAGACTATGACAGCCTGGCCCATCCCGGCTTCTTCGACAGGTTCATCCGCTGGATCTGCTAGCGTCCCCCTCCCCCAGCCCGCACCCCCACCAGGCCCCGGGCCCCAGCCCCATGACTCCTGCCCCACGGGCTCTGTCCTCTTGTCCATGGTGCTACTCTGACCCCACTGAGAGGTCCAGCCACTGAGGACTGAGTCTCCACGTATGGGTATAAAGTCAGGAGCGAAGGACCCCGGCCCACCCAGCTCCTACAGGGAATCCCATAGCTCTGGGCACCCCAGCCCTCCTCCCCTCTTCATCATTTGCCCTGGCCCTGCCCTCTATGCCCTCCCAGGACCCCAGAGGCTTCCTGGGGTGCACTTCTCCAGTGGACCTCCCTCAGCCCAGCCTCATTCACAGACTCATCCTTCCCCCCAACCCCTCCCCCACAAAGGCTCTCTGCCAGCCCCAACAGACCCCCTGCCACTTTCGGGTCTCTAGGGGTCACCTTCCCCATCAGACTGAGCTGTGATAGCAGGCCCCATACCTCCCTGTGTGCACACACCCCAGTCCAATAAAGGCTTTGACCCCTCTTGCTCCCCAGCTTCCAAGTGACTGTACCAATAGGGATTCACGTAACCCCCAGGACTGATCATATCACTGGGGCCCCTGGATTGTTCTGTGCACCGAGATGTTGCTGGGCCTGGCCCTGTGTCCTTCCGTGTTCTGGGCTGAAGTGTGTCTCTTCCTCGAACTCCCAACGTTCAAGTCCTTCCAGACACTGCACTCCCAAGGGACAGGATGGCCTCAGCCATGGAATTCACCTCTCTAGTTGACTCTGGGCTGAAAACAATGTACTTGGTTCATGAAATCTCACTCTGTCCCCGAACCAGGGCCAGAGTGCTTTAGGGACACTTGTTGGTGTTTGCACGACGATATTTGTGGATAGAGATAGATGGTGGAGAGATGATGAAGAGGTGATAGAGATAGAGGGTAGATAGATAAGTGATAGAAAAAGATGATAGGTAGGTAGATTGATTGATTGATGGGTATATTGATGATTTTGACAGAGTGATAGACGATAGATACAGATAGGAGGAATGAGACAGAGGCGAGTTTTTTCTGGCAGCCTCGGTGACTTTGTGTTCAGATACCCAGGTCTTTTAAGTTCACCCTCTGGGAAGTGCCCTCTTAAACCTGGGCTGTTTATCATCTGCAGGGCCTGGTCTAGCAAAGGGCTCCAACATGGGGTCTTAAACACAGTCTGGAGGCCAGCAGTTGACCAGGTGTCCAGGTGTCTGCAGGGCCACCATCCCCCCAAGGCTCTTGGGAGGGATCCTTCCAGGTCTTCCAACTCCTGTTGCCCCTTGACCTGCAGCATCCCTTAGACCTTCACGCAGGTTCTCCCGGCCCTTCTGTGTCCACGTTTCCCTTTCGCACACGGACACAGTCATGTTAGATTAGAGCCCATTCCACCCAGGATGACCTCATCTCAGCTAATCACA
The DNA here is from genome assembly GCF_014754425.2 of Oryx dammah. Classification (NCBI taxonomy): domain Eukaryota; kingdom Metazoa; phylum Chordata; class Mammalia; order Artiodactyla; family Bovidae; genus Oryx; species Oryx dammah. The sequence continues at coordinate 11,452,835 of NW_024070186.1, read as the reverse complement.
CATGCCATGACTCTACTTCCAAATAAGGTCTAGGACTTGGACGTGGGAGTTTGGGGAAGGGAGACACAGTTCGGCTCAGGACATGGGGAGGGGGCATGAGACTGACTCACTCCGCCTCTCCTCATCTGCCTGTGTAGCCTGCAGCTAGAGGGCAGGATATCCCACCAAGTACCTTCCCTTCCTCCGCCCCTCTCTCCCCCTAGAGAACCCAACAAAATGCCAGCAGAGGACAGAGAAGAGCGCCCCAGGTCTCAGAGCGCAGTGCTGGTGCCTGTGAACTTCCAGGGGTCATGGCAGGGTGGAGGGGAGGGGATGGCAGGGGTCCCTCCCTCCAGGCCTCCAGAGTTCTGCCCACTGGGCGCTGCAAGGGTCCCCTCTGCAGAGGGAAGGACTCTCTCTCTCCCTCTTTCTCTCTCTCTCTCCCTCTCTCTCTCTCTCTCTCCCTCCCTCTCTCTCTGTGATGCTGGTGAGTGGGGGGCCAGGTTCCTTCCAGGGCACAGGCCACACTAGAGAGCTGCAGCATCCTTGCCACACTGGCATCCCCCAGGTTCTCCCCTGAGGGCCCCAACCTCCCCAGAGGCCAAGGGCACAGCTCCCTCTCAGGGCTGTTCTTTGAGGCCCCAAGTGCCCAGCTCTCAGCCCTTGGGGCACCCCCAGACTCACTCCCTGCCACATACATGTGCTGATATGATGGTTTCCTACAAGGCCCTTCACTCCATACACACGGGACACCCTCAGACCTCTAGCAAAGCCGAGTTTGCAGGCCTCCCCCCGCTCTGCCTGCTCACCCCCACCCAACCCTACTCAATGTGGATCCTCTCCCCTGAAAGCAGTGGACATGAGTGAAGGAGACCCAGCAAAGATGAACCCAAATGGGCTCACTTGGAGCAAAGGTCACAAAAGGAAGCCTGAAGAGTGGCCACAGGACCCACAGGACAGTGAGGGGTGCCAGCCATCCCTCCAACCTCCAAGCACGCATCGCCAACATGAACTGTCCATGAGCTGGGACTCCAGGTCCTCGCGAGAGCCCAGTGACTCCCAGGCAACAAAAGTGTGCACAAGGCCATGGGTCCACCTGCCTAGGAATGGCGTCCTTATTCCAGGACCAAAACACAGTGTTTGAGGAGGACCCTCAGCCTGAGTGGATGTCACACCTGTCAACTCCACTCCCCACAGGAAGGACAGAGTCAACCCACAGAGTCTAGGCCCTCGAAGTGTCCATGAGGGGCCTGACCAGCCACACTCCTGTCTCTAGAAGGCACATCCCCTCACTGGTGTCCCCACACAGACACCCCTAGTGAATAACCCCACACTAAGGCCCCCCCACCAGCACCCCTCAGTAACAGCCCTGCACAAACATCCCCTCACCAAGGACCCTCACCAATGTCACCATTCTAATGTCCCCACACCAACGTCCCACGTGAATGTCCCCTCACTAACATCCTCTCAGTAATATCCCCTCAGTAACAACCCCTCACTAACGCCCCCTCAGTAATGTCCCTTCAATAATGTCCCCTTAGTAACAACCCCTCAGTAACACCCGTCACTAATCTCCTCACTAGTTTCCCATACTAACAGTTCCTAGTGTTCCCTCAAACATCCCCTCAGTAACGTTCCCTCACCACCATTTCTCACTAATGTCATCTCATTAATACACTTCAAGAGACACCTGGAGTAACAGGCAAATTTGGCCTTGGAGTACAAAATGAAGCAGGGCAAAAGCTAAAAGAGTTTTGCCAAGAGAACACACTGGTCATGCAAACACCCTCTTCCAACAACACAAGAGACAACTCTACACATGGACATCACCAGATGGTCAACACCGAAATCAGATTGACTGTATTCTTTGCAGCTAAAGATGGGGAAGCTCTATACAGTCAGCAAAAACAAGACTGGGAGCTGACTGTGGCTCAGCTCATAAACTCCTTATTGCAAAATTCAGGCTTAAGTTGAAGAAAGTAGGGGAAACCACTAGACCATTGAGGTATGTCCTAAATCAAATCCCTTATGATTATACAGTGGAAGTGGCAAATAGATGCAAGGGATTAGATCTGACAGACAAGTGCCTGAAGAACTATGGATGAAGGTTTGGAACACTGTACAGGAGGCCGTGAGCAAAACCATCACCAAGAAAAAAAAAGCAAAAAGCCAAAAAGGTTGTCTGAGAAGCCCTTACAAATAGCTGAGAAAATAGGAGAAAAGAAAGACAAAGGAGAAAAGGAAAAATAAATCCATCTGAATGCAGAGTTACTACATCAAGGCTGTATATTGTCACCCTGCTTATTTAACTTATATGCAGAGTACATCATGAGAAACGCTTGACTGGAAGAAACACAGGCTGGAATCAAGATTGCCGGGAGAAATATCAATAACCTCAGATATGCAGATGATACCACCGTTATGGCAGAAAGTGAAGAGGAACTCAAAAGCCTCTTGATGAAAGTGAAAGAGTAGAGCGAAAAAGTTGGCTTAAAGCTCAACATTCAGAAAACGAAGATCATGGCATCTGGTCCCATCACTTCATGGGAAATAGATGGGGAAAGAGTGGAAACAGTGTCAGACTTTACTTTTTTGGGCTCCAAAATCACTGCAGATGGTGATTGCAGCCATGAAATTAAAAGACGCTTACTCCTTGGAAGAAAAGTTATGACCAACCTAGATAGTATGTTCAAAAGCAGAGACATTACTTTGCCAACAAAGGTCTGTCTAGTCAAGGCTATGGTTTTTCCTGTGGTCATGTATGGATGTGAGAGTTCGACTATGAAGAAGGCTGAGTGCCGCAGAATTGATGCTTTTGAACTGTGGTGTTGGAGAAGACTCTTGAGAGTCCCTTGAACTGCAAGGAGATCCAATCAGTCCATTCTGAAGGAGATCAACCCTGGGATTTCTTTGGAAGGAATGATGCTAAAGCTGAAACTCCAGTATTTTGGCCACCTCATGCGAAGAGTTGATTCATTGGAAAAGACTCTGATGCTGGGAGGGATTGGGGGCAGGAGGAGAAAGGGACGGCCGAGGATGAGATGGCTGGATGGCATCACGGACTCGATGGACATGAGTCTGAGTGAACTCTGGGAGATGGTGATTAACAGGGAGGCCTGGCGTGCTGCGATTCATGGGGTTGCAAAGAGT